>NW_009926188.1:118367-121359 GCF_000696875.1 Nestor notabilis
TTTTTTAAACATGATCCTCTTCCATTCCTACCCCTTCAATTTCATAATCAAAACAAGTCTTTAAATAAAAACACATACACACACACACTTTTTTATTTTTTTTAAATTACAGGGTGTAAGAAAAAGCTTTGCAAGCCACAGTATTTTAGGACAGATAATGAGGCCCACAAATATGCAAGGAACAACCCCATTTGAATCAGTGGGCTCTGTTTTCTAGCTGAATCTCACTGAAGTTCCTCTGCAAAGGAACTCCTCTGCAGTGCAGAGGAAAGCTGAGTCTTCCCTGGTCAGTGAATGAGCTGATTGTATTTCAGGACAATTTCTACTTGATCTTCTTCCAAGTGTGCAAAGCCATAAGTGATTGCATTTGGACAAAACAGTTACCAAAGAGATCAGACCTGGAAACTCTGTGTTAAGAAAGCAAGCCCTAGTATTTGTGCAAAGAGAGATATTGCATAAGCACCAGCTTAAATCTGCTTTGTACCACAAAGTGGGGCTGTGAGAGCCAGGAGAGAATTCCTTGTCTGTTCAGAAGAGCTTGACATTGGCTGGCAGTCCCCCAGACAAAGGAAGGGAGAGGGACAAAGAAAGCATGCCAGAGAAAGGAGGTGGCATGGATCAGTGTTCAGACCTATGCTAGCATAAAGCCCAATGGTGCAGAGGTGCAAAAGTGAGATGAGAATCCATGCCCTTGAAGCTGGTGAGTTCATTGCCATGGCCAAATTGATTTAGCTGTGCAGGCATGTGATTTGTGAGAGGTAACTAATGACGCTTCATGGGACAGTGCTGAACATCAGCATTATGACACGCCAGTAGTACAGCTTCCCCACGGAGTTACACTGCTGTAAGAGAGGACCCACTCATTGATGACTGGAGCTAATTAAGTCTCTGTTTCCTAACTATTTCTGTGACTGACAGCCTGTAACTCTCCCAAGACTATTTCTGAATGCTGTCCCTCAGCAGCTGTACCATTAAGAAACCATTTGCAGTACACTGCAATGGCTTTATCACTCCCATCAGCTTGTGACACTGTTCACAAGGCCAGCAGATGGCAATCTTTGTATTCATATGGTCTCACGTGTAACGCTTTCACCTTAGTGTACATAACACCAGTTGCATCAGTCAGTTTGGGGTAGAACTTGTGTCACTCCTGGCCAGAACACATTTTGTTCTCCCTGGCTGATATTTCCATCCCAGATGTCAACCAGATGTAGAACAAGAAATGGGTCTATGTGAGAGCTTTCCTCTCACCAGGAAACTCTGTAAACCAGACAAAGAGAAGTGCTAAAATCAAGGTCAGCTAGAGCACATGCCAATAATAACACCCAGACATCAGAATTTCATCTAAACATAGCCTGAACTTTTGGGTCTGCAACCCTGTCAGTATCTAGGAGGCTTAGCCTCAGCTTAAAACACCTAAATTTAAAGTTCGTAATATTTATTTTTAAAGCCTGAAGTGTCACGTTGCACCACCAGTTTCTAAGCAACATTCCTGGGGACTTCTCAGAAAAATGTATATTTAAAAAGTGAAGACTCAAATGAGGCCAACCTGTTTATCAAAAGTGCCTTTCTATTTCAAGAGCTTGATCCGACCAACCAGGCACTGCTCTTTTTGTTATGGGTCACTGCTTTTGCATGCCTCCCTGTACTGACTCCTTTTCCTGCTTCCATATGGGGGGCTGCAGCACTGTTCCCCTGTTTACACTGCTAGTTGTTATTTCCCCAGCTGCCGGCTGGGTTGTGACCCCACTCAGATCACTAATAATAGCCTCCTCCCCTCTCAGGAAAGCGAGGAGCCAGCAGGGTTCAAGAGACCTGTCCCTTCTCAGAGCATCAACAATGTCTGGCTTCACAGGATTCAGGCTCTGGTGCTCTCTACTCTAATAACCCCCCACCAGCATCAGCAGGGGCACCTATACCTGCTTATCTGGCTCCCAGCTTCCCAGCACTGTACAAAGCAGCTAATGCCCGTTTCCCTAAGCTCCTTGCCTCCTTCCACCTTCCTTGTAAGCAGTTTCTCCCACACTCTCTGGAGTATTGCTGGAAGTCTATTTAAAAGGAAAGTTCTTCCCACTTGCTCTCCTGGCTGTCTCCTTCTTGCTGCTAGCTTATTTCTCCAGGTTTTGTAGGACTGAGAAAGAATCCTAGTTCAGGAGGTAGTTGACTGTGCTGTTAATTCTTCAGCAGCTGAAACAGTGTCGTTGTATGCACAGCCCTTGACACACTTGATACATACATTTTTAGAGTCTGATACCTAAAGCAGAATATAGGAAGACTCACAGACTGTCATCCTTAAAGATAAATATATTTTCCCTTTGTGGGCACAGCATTAACTCTCAGTTCCTATTAAAACCATTCTGAGGGTTAAAGGCTTCGTACACTGCATTCCACCTTTCTCAAATTGCTCATGTCAGTTCAGTGGGCTATAGAATTCATTTCCATAGGCCTCCAGTGAGCTGCACTCTTCAGGGGTGGGTGCCTTTTTGCTCTCAAATTTCCTATATAGATGTGTCCATAGGCATCTCATTCCATCCTTTTGCCATGACTTCCAGTCCAGCCAAGGTCTCTTAGAGCCTTGATTTGAAGACTAAGCAGCAGAAAACCGCCACATTCTTGGGGAAATTATCCCAGAGGTTAACTGAGACCATTATTAAAAATTTCAAGCAATTGCAATTCATTCAAGTCTGCATTTGTCAAGATTTAGGTCCTAATCATTGGTTATCCTCCTGCCTTCCTCTGATGGATTAAAAACCAATTTCTTCTCTGAAGTCTCTTTCCTGTGTGTGCATGAGAAGATCAATGTGCGGCTGTGCCTTTCACATAGTTATTTTCCCACCTCCTTTTCAATAGGATCATATGCAGGCATCAGGTAACTTTCTGAAGCCTTTGCAATCCTTTTGAAAAGCCTGATGTGCAGGGCAGTAACCACCTTCTTGGCACTACATATGACTTCCCAACTTCTCCTTGGGATGCTGGCAGACTTATTCCTGCT
>NW_009926188.1:121390-141924 GCF_000696875.1 Nestor notabilis
GCTTATTTCCAGTGGCTTACATACTCTGACCTTTAAGCCCCTTACAGAATAGCTGCCTTCTAGGATATTGTTCTTTATCTTATGCAAGTTTTGTGCATTCTTTTTTTTGCTTCTCACTGTTTGACCTTGCATTAGCCCTTTAAAATAAATGTTCACTTCACCAGGAGTCCCATGCTGGCTTGTATAAATTTTTTAATTTCTATAAAATTCTGATGCCAAATATTTCCAGCAGTCATTCCAAGTTTATTCCTCACCTCACATAAAGATACTAACAAACATCAGCTTTGAGAATAATCCCTGTGGCTCCATGTCTTATTGTGTGCTAGTCCCTCCCTACAGCTGCCTCACAATCTATCATCTTCACTTATCTGCCACCCTTTGATACATTTAAGACAGGTTCTGTAGCATGCCACTTTTTTAAATCAGGTTGGGAGAGGAAAGCAAAGTCTTCACAGAAATTCCTTAGCGTATCTATAAATGGATAGGATAGACAGCAGAGCTAATATGGAAAACTGGTTTTTTCCTTTGCTGTCACGTACTGAGTGTGTTTTCTTTGGCTTTGTTAGATTTGTGCAGACAAGTGATGTTTCGCCTCTGTGTGGTTTTAAATTGTCATCAAAAAACCAAAAAGAAGATTGAGGTCACTTAGTTCTGGGGGTTTTTTTTTGATTAATTTACCCCAAATGAAATACTTGGCTTCAGTTTTGTAGGGTCACTACTTTTTTAGATCTTTGTAATAAAGCTGGCAATTTGGAGACATTGAAATGAAAAATTCATTTTGAAGTATAGTTTCTTTAAAATGTCACAGTGTAACAACGTAATGTTTAGAGACTTTTTTTTTTTTTTGGTCAAGATCAATAAACCAGCAAACCTGACACTAAGTGAAAAATGTTCCTCATCTTTGCTCCACAGAACTCCAGTTTTGTGATCCTTGTGAGAGGTACAACCCTTCTACCTCCCAGTGGATGCAGGTTATGGTATTCTGGGGAGACTGGGCATTCTTGCACTCATGTTAATGTGAGCACAGGCATTTAGCATTCTCACCTACCTCAAGGACAAACCACTGGCCACAGCATGCAAACTGTGGACACATCTTAGCAAAATCACTGATAATGCTTATCAGTGCATTGGGCAACTTAAGGCAAAAATGAAGCAAATAAGGAAAGCAAGAAAAGAAAGTTTTTCATCCTTCATAAACTAACTGCAAGGGAATTAGAAGGTACACCTTCCCCCCCTCCCCCATCCCTGCCCTTGATAGCTGAGGTGAAATCCAGTATGTTATCACAGAAATGTAGCAGCATCCCTGTAAATAAGTGAAATACAGTACAAGTCATATTAAGGTCTTGGATGTTTTTAGGTGTTATCTATCAACTACAATTAAGTGGTGGTTTACACTGAAGGTGCATGAGACACTGAAGCCAGTGTCAATCGGCTAAAGACCAGGTGCTGGCAGCATAGCTGTGCCAGTTTACGTCAGCTCAGTAGAATGGTGTCATTTACACCATGAAGAGAGAGCAAAGGACACGACCCTGTCTTTACCCATGTCTCTGTAGGTATGTTTGCACCTTTTCTCTTTTTTCTTCCACTGGTAGTGCACATTTGTGGGAAATAAGTACAACTCTAATTTTAGTACAATAATAAAAATCCTGATCTTTTTAAAAACATCAAATTGACAAAAAGCCATGCCCATATGATGTTTGCAGAAAAGACTATACTGACATACATGAGGACCTGAATGAGAAATTGATTGGAAAGTGAAGAGAAATTGGATTTCACTGGAGAACTCCCAGAAAGCAAACAAGGAAAAGGGGAATAGGAGGCAAAAACAATGGGGTTAAAAAATAATAACTCTTAAACACAGTGTAGTTATTGACAGTGATGCAGAAACACACTTCTCATAGGACTATTTTTTATCCATACAGTGCCAGTTTAATGGGAGGAAAGAGAAAGCTGAGGTTCAGAGCATCAGAGAGCTGGGACACGTGAAGGAAAGAGTTAAGGCTGGAGTCACCCTCTCTGAAGTGCTCTGTGATGCTGTGCAGTGTTTCAGCTCCCAGAGCCTTCCTCCTCCCTCTCTGTGTCGGAGTGGAGAGGAGGCGGGTTCTGCTGAGCTGTTAAATCCTGAGTGAAGTTTCCCCTGTTTCCAGTGGCCACTGTTGTCTGAGGCTGGTTCAGAGCAGAGCTGGGGTTACCCTGACATTTCTGGGACCACAGCCAGACAAGAAGGGAATAAGACGAGTCTTCTACCATTTGCTTTTTTTGAAGTGTGGAGAAAGGGGAAAGGGAAGCATTCTCTTTTTTTTCAGCAATACATTCCTGTGTTTTTCTTCAGCCTGGAAAATATATTAATGCTGGTGATTTCCTCTCTGGAAACAAAGGAGCTAAACGGGACTGAGGAAACAAGGAGCGGGAAGGAGGCTTGGGAAGTTTAAAAGACACAGACTTGGGAGCAGCCAGGAGTTCTCATTTCTTAAATGAAATCCCTGCCTGTGTGGGTAACCAGTACAGCAAAAAGCCAGACTTGCAGGTAAATGGAGAAGCAGAGATCCCAAAGGAAATTTCTGCTAACCTCATTCCACTTGTCAAGAAGGTGAAGAAAAAAGGAAGTTAAAAGATACACGGGGAGACGGGCAGGCTCTTGGACCTGTTGGGCTGCGTAAAGATAAATCACAGCAGCAAAGCTGTATGGCACTGGTGTCCTTTTAAAGGAAAAAGACGTGAAACCTCATCTCTGGAAGGGGAACTTCCCTGAGAGTGTAAGTCTCAAGTCAAATTCTTGGCTTTCTGCTCTACGTACCGAACCCCTTCTCCGTGCGTGTTTGCATGAGTGTATGTGAGAGCGTGAGAGAGACAGAGAGATGGATGCAGATCACGGTGTCCTTTTGGATAGACATAGTTATATTACAGAGAGATGATCTCATTTTTGCATAAAATGATGCATTTTGTGCGTTTCCAAAAATAACTCTAAACTGTATAAAGCCACCACGGTGGGACTGAGGTGTAATCAGCACTTTTAAATCACAAAATCTTGCCAGCCCATGCTTTGCCTTTTTCATCACTTGCGCAAGATATCATCATACTGTTAACATCTAACTTTTTCTCTTTCTCCTCCTCCCCTCAAGCAGATTGCACAATGAACTGGAGGCCAGCTCTCAGCTTAGCCCTGCTGTGGGCAGCATGGCTAGTGTGCAGCTCCGAGAAGACAGAAAGGCTAGCGGAGAGAGGGAGCCGTGGAGTCAGGAAAGTGCCCCTGGCTTACAGGGGTCCAAGCAGCCTCCTGAAAAGGTCTGGAGCATCCCTGACGGATTCAAGTACAAATCCCCGACACCCTGTCACCAAAAGGGATTCCTCAGGACCTCCAAAGGCACCTGCCAATCTCTTGCAAGGGGAAGCACGGTCCCAGGCGAGGGGCATGGGGACCAGAACAAGGTGGGTACAGAGACTCACAGCTGCAGCCAAATACTCCAAATCTGAGATGATTAAGGATGAAGGGATATCCTCTGCCTCACAGTCACGTGTGGCACGTTTCCCTTCAGGGTCAAGTTCCCCTAATATCCTGGCCAGCTTTGCTGGGAAAAATCGGGTGTGGGTCATTTCTGCCCCCCATGCCTCTGAGGGCTACTACCGGCTAATGATGAGCCTGCTGAAAAATGATGTTTACTGTGAACTGGCCGAGAGGCACATCCAGCAGATTGTGTTGTTCCATGAAGAAGGAGAAGAAGGGGGAAAAGTCAGAAGGATAACCAATGAAGGAAAAATCCTGGAGCAGCCACTAGATCCTGCCCTCATCCCTAAGCTCATGAGCTTTCTCAAACTGGAGAAGGGGAAATTTGGCATGGTGCTGTTGAAAAAAACTCTGCAGGTGGAGGAAAGGTACCCTTACCCTGTCAGGCTAGAGGCCATGTACGAAGTCATTGATCAGAGCCCCATCAGAAAAATTGAGAAGATGAGGCAGAAGGGCTTCATCCAGACCTGCAAAGCAGCAGGGGTAGAGGGACAAGTGGTTGAGGAAAGCAATGATGGGGGCAGCACCCAGCCTACCCCTGGTGGTGGACATGTCCAGGTGTCATCAAGGAAGGAGGAGCCAAGGAAGAGCAATAATCAGCCAACAAGGACCAAAATGGCGAGGAAACCAATGACAACCACAGTGGCCACTCCTCTGCCTACAGTAAGAACCACGACCCTCCCTCCCACCACCACAACTACCCGTGCCACCACCCGCGCAGTTACAACAGCAAGCCGGTCTACAACAACAACTACACCCATCCCCACGACACAGAGGACCTGGACCACTACGTCACATTCCACCACAGAGTACCACAGGCTTCCAGTAGCCCCCGATACCACCACACCTCGAGTCACAGCCTCTGAGGATTTCTACCCTCCTGTGTGGAAGGCAAACCGGAGGGACCGGCAGCGTGGCCATGCAGAGAAGCATCTGGCAGCCACACGGAAACCAAGCAAAGCTGCCCGCTACGACAGTTTCACAGAAGTCCCAACAGCTCCCTCAGTGCACTATACGAAGGCAAACATGGGTAGATTTAAAGATAATCGAACTCACAGAAAGGACTATAACCACAGGGACCTGAATGTCACACCAGGGCAACACAAACCAACTAAGACTAAACCACCAAAAAAGAAGGCCCAAGAAAAGATACTGAATAATGAATATGAAGATAAATATGACCCAAGCAAGCCTTCTAGTTCCCATTTAGAGGAAGAGTTTACAGCAGGAAATATTCCCCCAAAGAAAGGAAAAGAATCAAAGAAGCATGAGCGAATAGATAAACCTGAGAAGAAGAAGAAGAAGGACAGACCTGACAAGCTGCAGAAGAGTGATAAGCAGTCCAAGAAGGACAAAGCTGAGAAAAAGAGCAAGCAGGACAAAGACCGTAGTAAGAAGAACAAGAAGGGGAGCAGGACTGAGAATGAGGATTTCCCCAAGCCCAACAAGAAGCCTTTCCTACAGCCTCCCAGGAAATCGGTCACTGACCTCCTGGAATATTTTGAAGGCAAGAGGCGGCTCATTGTAAGTAACTCGTTCATCTGAATCTTATTACCTAAATGAAATCATATCTCCGTCCTAGCAAGGATATGTGGAACAGAACACTTAGGGTGGTTTTGTATATTCTTTTTTTGTGCTTTCATTTAAGAGGTAAAATTTCTAGAGTCAAACAATTATTTCCAACAGGGAAGGCTTTGCAGCCTCATCTTGGAAATCCTACATGCTATATGAACATCAGTCAGTCAGGAATTAGGCTAAAACCCTTTTCCTAGTCACTTTCACAGGCGACTATATAGCCATCAGATTGTTTTGTTCCAGTGGATATGTACATCTCAGGATCTATGTGATTATGATTATTAGTCATGACTGATAAAACAAGGGCCCAGTGTGGATTACATCCATTCATTGCTTTGGGTTACTTGCCAATGTCACCACATTTCAACATCCCTCCAGCTGGCATACCTGTTTTATATTGGTGCTGGTGTCCTAAAACTGGAAGTGGGCCAGATGGCTTGGCAGCACTAGAGCATGTCTGACTGAGGATATGCACAAAGGCATATGATGAGATGCCCCGAGGTAGGACTGTTATATTTGCTATTCCTCCTGATGGGAACTTGGCATTCAAATCTCCTAGACATCTTCAGAGATCCTGTGCAAACTTCATTTTGGTTTGTTTTTCTCTCCTGCTGTTTTTATTAACTATAACACTATAGTAAGTTTTCAAGTCTGAGAAACTGCATGGTCTGGAGTTACTTGTCCCAGGGTTTAATACTGTTGTATGTTTTTCCAACAACCTAAAACACCACTTCACCTGGGACAGGAAACCATTTTAACTGAAGTACAAATGTTTTTTCTGGCAGATGGCACATACCCTGAAAGGCACACTTTGAAAAACAGTTCTTTAAAAATATTATTGTGGGAGCTGGTTTCTTGCAATTACTCCACTGCCAGCTGGCCTGTTTCACAGTCATTGTCCAACAGTCAGTGTCACAAACGTAGCTTTTACTTTCGTGCCCATATTCCAATACAAATAGCTAAGATTTCAGCTACTGGGATCTAATTAATCATTCTGCTGATGATTCACAGTCCTGAGCAGAGGGCAACTTTCTTCTCCCTACCCCTATTCCTCCAGCTGTCAGGGATGTGCAGAGCTAGCAGTCATGTTGGAGAAAAGTCATCTCTTTGAGAAATCTGAACTTGACTGAATTTTGCAAATAATGCCTGTAAGTTACTTGTTGATTGATACTTAGCCAAATCAAAAGCTCAGAGAGAGAAACTGCACAGAAGTTTGCGATCTTTGAAATTTGGTCACGTATCTCAACATTGTGGTTTCCAAGAATATGTGTAGCATCAGGACAAATAAAAACAAATTTGAAAAAGGAGCCAAAAGCGGAGTTCACAGATGTCAGGCTGCTAATTCATTGCAGCAACACAGTCCTGGCAATTTAAAGGACAGTCTGAAATTTGAACCTTCTGGTACTAGGCTACCTCTCAGCTGGATCTCCAAGAAAAGAGTTGCACAATTTCAGGGTGTCAGGCCAAAACTCACCAAAGACAAATGGTTATGCCATGCTGCACTTCATTTTTCCAGTATCTAATACCATCCTCAGCCTTCTTGCTCTAAGTGTCTTGAAGAATAGGTTTTAGTCAGTCATTGGTAAAAGCAGTGACTGATCTCTACTATTGCTTCACCATGCACAGCACATGCGGAAACTTCTCAAGCTCCTTTGAGTACACGCACATGCCTATTTGCATCCCTCCTATCAAAATGTTCAGCTCACATAAGGTCAGTCCTTTCAGCTAGATGATCTCTTGTCATTCATGAGCCTTCAAACTACCTCTCTAGAGAATTAGCCCACACTGCTGCAGAAGGGCTCTGCCTGAATTCTTCCCCATTGCTTTGCTGTACTTTTGTCTTTCAGCTGCTTTAATAGACTGGCACCCAAGGACATTAAGTCCTCTCCCAAAAGTCTTTTGAGAGGGACATGGGGTTTAAGTCCTACATATTATTAAGGATTTCAGATTGCAGATTTCAGTGTGAATTCCAAACATCCAGAATTTTGAAGGCTATTCTGGGTCAATTTCAATTAATGACAAATATAGGACCCAGCTACAGAAACTGAAAGCAGCCCCATGCAGCAGTCCTGCACCCCATCTCTCTACAGTGGGGCTTTCACTGCACTCTTACTAGTGTTAAGAAATCTTGGCATAATGAATTTGGGGTCTTGGTTTATTTCTCTATGGTGGTGAAATGCTGACTGAAAGTTTATATATAAGACTCTATTTATACCCATGTGTATATGTATGCATATTCACATACACACATGTGCATGCAAGTACAGATAGATACAGTGTATATGCTGCCTGGATTGAAACAGTCCTGGCACAATGATTTGATTTGAAGTTTGCTTTGCCTCTTAAATATTCCCTGCTTTGTTCTACAAGGTTTGATGATGTAGATATGATTCAGACTTGACTTTGTGTTCCTGCTTATGGCCTCCGAAACTAGGGAGGACAAAACAAAACAATGGTCTGGTTTCGATCTCAGTCCTCAAATCCTTCTCATGATCCTTTTTTCATTGGAAGCATTTCTATGCAATTTAAAAGCAACGTGTTACATATTATGGCCCAGAAATAAAATCCTCTTTGTGTCTGACTTTCATTCACCTTCATGTCCCAGTGCTGCAGCCATGCCAGGGGGTCTTCGCATAAATGAGCATAAGATTTTTATAAGGCCAGAAATGCCTCTTACATTTCAGTACATTGGTGAACTGGATTTAAAGGAGTATATCATAAAAACTAGCCTCCAGGTCCTACAGACTTAAAGAGGGCAGCTAGAAAAGGATTAAACCTGTTACAGAATAAAGCGTAAGTCTGCAATTGAAGGATTCTGGTGATTATTCATGGCCTTAAATCACAAAATTTAGATCTAGATTCCAACTCCCCTTGTGTTTGAGGAATCACTGGCAGGGACTTGGTTGCAGTTCGCTGCTGACGGTTAGAATGGTTACATTGCTAGAGCTGAGGCACTCCGCTCCACCTTCTGCTGGATACTGCTGCAGCTGCCATGTTCCCAGTGCTCCCACTGTCAGTGAGTAGAGGCAATCCTAGATTCACGGCACCACTGAAAGGGCTGTTGGAGAGATCTGGCATGACAAGGGATAACAGGAGAGTACATGGTTTCCTGAAAAATCCAGTGCCATTCTTCTACCAGCACTGTGGAGAGGCATGGGAGGAGCTTGTGCCACCAGCTGGCCATGCTTCCTAAAGTTTTCCTGTTGCTGGTTGAAGACCTTTGGGTCAGTCAGGACTAAAAGTACACTCCAGAGACAGAGCTGTAAACAGCTCTACGGAAAAGAAAGCCCAGTTTGCAGACAGTGACTAGTTCTCCTTCAGTAAAATACTCATCTGCTTCATTCCTTACACTAAACAAGCTCTTTTGTCTCTGCCTCCAACCAGCTGATCACAACACCCAAGGCAGACAACACCATGTATGTACAGCAGCGAGACGAGTATCTGGAGAGCTTCTGCAAGATGGCAACGAGGAAGATCTCAGTCATTACAATTTTTGGCACCATGAACAACAGCAGCATGAAAATTGACCACTTCCAGCTAGGTTCATTTTTTTTAAAATAATTTCTTTCCATCTTGTGGGCACAATACAGACAGCAAAGGGAGAAATCTCCCCAGCTTGGGTCAAGATCTAAGCAAGATCATTTGTTGTGATTCAGCTGTACTTTCAAACCTATTCCTCCTCCTTCCATGATAACTACCTCCCTTTTGTATTTACGTAAGTGTCTCTGGTATTTTCCATGTTTAGGCTTCCAGTGATGTAATTTGAGCACCTTTAGCTTTCTTTGTGGGAACTGTTAAAGCCAGTAAAACAGTGAAACAGTGAAAAGGCAGAAAAACATGATGAGGGCATGGGACAGAAAGAAATTAGGCTCAGCTCTACCAATATGTTGAATACCATCATCACTAACTGAATGGCTACCCTATTATGATGCCCCCTGCCCTTACTTTTTACAAGACATCAGCCACGGATGGCTAGATACTGGCTAGCACAATCTAAACACTGCTTAAAGAAACTGGCTGTTGTCATGAAGGAGAGGTGATTGAGGGCAGGAAATGCTGAAGGGAACTATTTAAGATTATATTCAAAACTTGGCCCAAATTAATTCTGGTTTGAAGTTCACTATCATTATCTCCCCACTCTGCCATATAACATTTTCTCTTGCCTTTGCACTCCTCACAATACCATGGCAAGACCTTAATTTTTAAGGGGCACACACTGGTTAAAGCCAGTTCAGAGAGAAGCATGCCAGTTAGACCCCTTGCTGTGAATTCCCTTCCTTCCTAGGATCAGCTTTCCTAGGCTTAAGAGATAATTTTGATGTCCACAAAGTGAGCATTCTCCTCCACAGCAAGGGGAGGTCCAGGTGCATTTTCCCCTTTGTACTGGTAAATAGATATTAATTTATAAGATTTCAACCATAGCCTTTAGGTAGGGACAACCTTACAAATTTGCACCTGCATACCTGATATTACAAGGTTTACCATTCAAAGTCCTCCTCCCTCTCTTTACCCATAAAACTAGATACTCATCAGTGTGACTGCTTATTGCTGGCTATTGTAAAGAGGTTCATTTTATTGAAGCCAGAAGTTTTGGACTATAAATCAGACTATGCAGGATTTGCAAAGTAGCTCATTCAGCCATATTTAGTATCACCTTCTTTACATACAGAGTTTCTATATAGATGTGTGACACTGGGCATCTCTTAGGCAGCTTTGAAACAAGTGGTGTCAGTGTTCAGGTCCAGGGAAGCACCCACCAAAGCCAGTGAGAACCTTTCCTTTTGTAACAGTAGGATTTGGGCAGACCTCAGTCCCAGTCCAGCAAACCACTTAAGCTTAGGTGTCTCTTGAATCGTGTAAACATCTCATTGCTGTCTGTGTCTAAAGGTTAACACTACTGTGAATGCTTCAGGGGATGAAGGCATAGAAATAGTATAAAAGTTGCTAGTTTTGCTTATAAATCCACCACTTTCCTCTGGAAGTTCATCTGGTTTTACCAGACCCTGGAAAGAGATGTGAGCTGGAACAGAAAGCTCAGGACCACACCAGCTCCAGGGTATTTCAGGTCTGGCATAAAACAGGCCAGAAAATCCCAGACTTACATCTGGCTTCCAGCCATGCCTCTACTACACTCAGAGAGAGAGCACCTAGCGGGCATTGGGAGTCTTGTGTCCCTGAGTGACAGTGAGTCACAAATCCTGCCAGACTGTCCATTTGTGCACCTCTTTGACAAATCAGGAGCAGCACAGGATTTTCCACATCAAGCCAAGGTTACTCAAGGTCACTTTTTGTGTACCAAGATCCATCTGCCTGCCAGTGGACTGTTTAGGATTATATTTAGCTCCAGTCTGGCTAATAAGCAGACATTCACTCTGACATAGACCATACTCTTTCAGCCTGTTCCAAACTTAATCTACACCCAAACTTTTCCCAAACCACACAACTGTATATAACAGCTGCATTCTCACAGGAGAAATTAACTTCTTGAAGCAAAGCAGGAGACTTAGAAGGCTATAACTTAAACCTTACATGAAGTTCACCTTACATTTTTTTAACAAAACACCAAATTCTGTCAGGGTGTTAGAATAGGAAATAAACACCAGCAAGCTGATGGAGGAGGAGGAGGGCCACAGCAAGGTACATACAGAAAGCTGAAGAGCTAGGACTGTAGTATCCAAGACACATGAAACAGTTTCTAGTTTCTTGTAGTTACTAAACCTCCCACGCAATTTTTTAAGACTGTCCAGGTTAACTCCAGTATCCTGGCCAACCTCAAGCTGTTCTAGCTATATTTTACTGGCCCAAATTCTCTATGCTGTTTCACTCGGATATGGTATTTTCCAGCCGCTGTCCTACATTGTTTCTATTTTCTATCCCAGAAATGGCTGCATTTCAGAAGCTGGTGAAATTATTAGTACATGCATATATGTGCATAAGCATATCGACAACAAACAAAAAAAAATCTAAAAGATCTTTCCAGGAAAGAGCACCAGGATTTTTCAAAATCAAGTAGAAAGATTGAATACTGAAGTGCACATGCCCCAGGATAGACTGCTTAAAAGAATACTAAGACTGAAAACTGGACAGATAAAAGCCATAGCGTCATACTGATGGTTTTTTAATATCTCACCTGTGCAGCTGGAAGAAGACTTCTGGGAAACAAATTTTCCCCTTTCTTTGAAGGTGAAATTAAAGGCAGAGTGCTGTGTGATTCCATGACTATTTTTATTTCTCCTTTGTCTCACATTAAGATAATGAAAAGCCCATGAAAGTGATAGAGGATGAAGATCTCGTGGACCAGCAGCTCATCAGTGAGTTAAGGAAAGAGTATGGGATGACCTACAATGACTTCTTCATGGTACTGACAGACACTGATATGAAGGTCAAGGTGAGGTTGTTAACTCGTTGAAAGAAAAGGCATTGGAAAAACAGGAAAGAAATTGAAAAAACTTAGGAAATTACACTACAGGCTTGTATGTAAGGCATGTAAGAGGCTGATGCAGGACTTGGTCATTGCTGGAGGACAGGAAAAGGGCAGTAAGAGAATTTTTCAGGAATTAGGTAGTTATCTTTGGTTTCTGCAATTAGGGGACTTCAGGAATTGTGGCTTTCTGCTAGTGTCTAAGGTGGCCTCCCCACAGGCAGGGGTTTTATTGTAGTACCTGGTATTCTAAAACACACAGTTTGACCTCTCATCAGGATTACAGCATATTGTATATGGACAATGCTCTTGTTGAACTGGCTTACAAAAGAGCATAATGACAATTTGTTGCCTGCAATGGCCTGGCTTTATCACATTGGGAAAATACTGAAAATATGTCATTTCCAAAGAGCAATCTGACTGCAAAACTAATACTATTTTCCATGGTTTCTAATCTGTTTTAAGTCTTGTTACCCGTATGTAAACAGGAATACTTGGATCTCTATATATCCTACACTGTTGTGATACATGCAGAAAGACTCCCAATATGTGCATTCTTTCATCCACCTGTTCTTTTTTCTTACAGCAATATTATGAAGTACCTATAGCAATGAAATCCGTGTTTGATTTGATTGACACCTTCCAATCACGAATTAAAGACATGGAAAGACAGAAAAAAGAGGGCATTGTCTGCAAAGAAGATAAGAAGCAATCCCTTGAGAGCTTCTTATCCAGGTATTGTCTTCTGTTCTTATCTGCTGCTAGTTCTAATGATTATTGTCTCATTGGAAAAATACCCATCCAACTATTTCTGTGATTTTTAATATAGATTCCTCAGTACGTAGAGTGCTTAACAAATGCAGAGATGTAGCCATACCTGAATGCTTGTATAGAGCACTAGAAGTCAGGATGCATGCATTGCTTCTTTGGACACTAATTTTCTGTACCTCAGTTCGCCCATAATGACATGGAGATAATAACACTGATTTGCATTAGAATTGCAAATAAGGATTAATTCACAGATGTTAACTCAGTGTTTTAAATGTATGAAGCACAGTGTTTATGTGTTTTAATCATCAACATCACAATCTCATTAATCCCATTCTAATCCTTTCCATGTAGCTCAAATCAGTAATTAATTCTCTGTAACTTTCTTCTTATCCTACTTGAGATAACAGTAGGTCTTTGCCAGTATTAGTCATGCATATTACTAAAGGTCTTGCACAAGTCTCTTGCAAAATATTTCAGAGACCTTCTGCAGAAAGACAGTTTTGCTTATGCAATAGCTATATGCTGTGTTACTGCTCTACCTGCAAGACCTGAATTCCAGGCAATAAACATGTCTGGACTGTGGGAATTCAGATCCACAGAAGACCTGTGCAACTATCTCTCTATCACAGGATAACTTATGTGAAATTAGGGCTACCCCATCACTCTAGGTTTTACCTGTTACTACTGCATCCTCCTCACCTACTATCAGAATCCACGGGAACACACTGTTAATGTCAAATAGCTATAAAAATAACTGAGGCGGTGTGATGGATTATAACTTGAGGAGGAAAAAAGCAACACGGAAATGAATAGGCTCTTGGTTCATAAACATTTTAAAATTCAATGGCCATTTCAACAGAAAGAGAACCTTTAACAAGATCCACCTCACCACCTCCTGTTTAGGTCTCAGTGATTCATCGTCAAGACCATGAAGAAGAACCACAGTTTAGAAACAGCTAACCAACACAAGAAAGAGCTTGTATGCTGGAAAGTGACAGGCTCCAAATCCTACTTTTCCTGGAATCAGCCCTAGTAATAAACACACATTAGAAAAATAGGCAGGAAAAATGCAGAATGTTGTACCTCTAAACATATCTGCTGCTTCACAGAATGCATTTGTCATCTGAGCAAGGAGGATCAGGCTTTAAATACTGGGTGGACTTCACTAGCCATGTTAACTGGTCAGATTCCCTGCAAAAGTCATTCCAGCTTTGTCCATGATTATGTTCCCAGCTGAGCAAGAGTCTTGGCATCACCTCCCTGGTGTTGCTCATTGGGGACGTCAGTTACAATAATGCAAATATTGTTCTTAACAAGTCTGGCTGGAGTGAGAGGAGACCATGCGAGCCAGAGCTGGCTTGAGTACTGCTTAAAAGCTGCATGTATCAGCAAGAGATCCTTGCGTTTGAGTGAGGGGAGTTGCCCTGTAACACCAAGACACTGGCTGCACTACTCTCTGGGCTCATAAACAAGAATGGGATACAAAATAGGTAGAAAAGGAAGAAAGGATGCACACAGGGAAAGGCCTGGCAGATCTGTCAAGACAGAATTGTTGGCCTGTGGCTTCCGAGATCAGAAATAAGGCATAAATGTATACATTAGTGTTGCTGAACTAACAGCTGTGAAGGACCAACTGAACTAATTTCTCAGTAAGATGTAGCCCCTGACAAGCACACCAATTATAGGGATTGCCTGGTGCAGGGGGATAAACAGCTTGAGTGGCTTTCAACCCTTCTCAGCTCTGTGCATCTCCAAAGGAGATACTCAAAAATCCATAAAGTGATTAAGAGTATCTTAAAGCAGCTCACAGATATGATTCCATCCTGATTTATGCCCTGGAAAAAGTACAATCCACTGTTTATATTCTCAGTTATTGTTTCATAGAATCACAGAATGGTTTGGGTTGGAAAGGACCTTAAAGATACAACCCCCTGCCATGGGCAGGGACATCTTCCACTCGACCAGTAGCCAGGTGCTATAGAAAATATCCTAAGATGATTTTTTTATGTATTTTCAGAATAACAACATGAAATTTCCCCCGTTTCCGCATGTCATGTATTTGATTCTTAATGCTTATCACTCCTATTCACATAACTGTATACACACACCTATGTCTCTTTGATGTTCCTCCAGGGTAAGATTAAAATGAGGGAGCTTTGCTTTTCAAGGATTTACTGATTTAATTATAAAAATACATGCAGTACCAACGAGTCATCAAGACAAAGAAATCAGCATCCCCTACTCTTTCAGCAACTTCTGTGAGCATGTCCACCATATTTTCTGCTTCTCTCAAATAGAACAGAATTGACCCTTTGCATTAGCCTTTATTTTCAGATCTTCAATTGGTTCTGCAGAAAGGCAGGCTATTATTGTAACAAAGTAACATCTGCATCCATTTAAAAGATCATTTCCTGATATAAAAATATCCCTGCAGCTTTGCAAATTCCTATAAATCTGATTTATTTGTTTAGTGGAGAAGTACCTTTATTCAGAAATAAGGAGTTGCTTGGAGAGTATTAAAAACCCCTGTAGTTAGAATTTTGCAAGGTTTCAAATGTCCTTATGGCATTGCCTTTCCTTGAGAGGACAAATGAAAGTTCTCCATGTGCAAAAGTTTGGTTAGATGGGGCATTCCATATTAAAGAAATATCCAAGATTTATCTTATTGCCCCATGCATGCCTCATATAGCCACAGGCTCACACAACCACACTCTTACAAACAAGCTCAGATTTAAAACCATGTTAGAGGTATTTTGACTGAGTGTGGTGTAGAAGAAAAAGAGGTCAGTGAATATTTACACAGAAGTATGAGTTATGTCTGAAATGAAGATACACCCTAATTCTCAGACAGGCCCTGGACTGCAAAGTAACTGTGCAGTTCCAGTAGTGGTGAATGACGTAAAAGCTAAAAGTTTAGTGAGGAATTCTACAGTAATCTTTCTTTCTCTTGAGTATACACTTCTCAGCATTATTGTAACTACTGAAGGGGCCTTTGAGCAAAGATCATAAAGCTTTGCAGTGTTTGTTTGATGAAGCAGCAGATGTTTGACAGTTTGAGAGCTGTAAAATTCAAAATAGGCTTTATCCTCTCCCGGTGATGGACAGAACTGGGAAGATCTCCCATCCAGCTGTTACTTAGAAGTTGTGAGAGGAATGACATACTTCAGCCTACAGAGAACAAAAATGCTGACAGGACTTGGGTCACATGTTATCACTGTGCACTGCCACACTCTCTCCTCTTCTCAGGTTCCGATGGAGAAGGCGGCTGGTGGTGATCTCTGCTCCCAGTGATGAGGACTGGGCTTATTCCCAGCAGCTTGCTGCTCTCAGTGGACAAGCCTGCAATTTTGGTGAGTCAAAAGAAATTACACCCTTGCTCCCCAAAACCACATCCTTCCTGGTGATGCTAAGTATTCCTTTGCTCAAGTCTGAACCTAGACAGTCTAAGGAGTCTGACAATTGAAAAGTTTGCTGTAGCTACTCCACATCCAAATGGAAAAGACTGTGCTAAGCAAGTAGCACAGCACACCCCCTGACAGCTAAGGCAGCTAAATTGTTCCCTGAAATCATTTGTGTGAGGCAGAAAAGGTTAGCACTCCACAGCTTCCCTCCAGGCTTGTGCTTCAGGAGCGCGATAACATTTTCTTACTGCACAAATTAACACCTAAGTACAATGCTTCGGGAAGGGCAGATTCTCTACACCCAGCTCAGAACCAGGTCAGGTATCAGGGAGATGAATGGACATTAGGGTTTGGTTTGAGTTTTTTTTCCTTCCTGCTCCATTGCCAAAACCTGTAACAATAGTATCCAAAAAGGACACTCCCAGCCCCCTAACTAGGTATTTGTCAACTACATAGTCAGTGGAGAGGGATGGGATCTTCCAGGAGGGAATTAAAAGCACTCTTCTGCCTTTCCATTACAAAAGCCATAGAGACTTACTCCTAAACTTAGGTTCCTGGCAATGCAAATACCATACAGGGCCTTAGACTTAACTCCTACAACAGAATAAACCAGGTCCCATTCAAAAGCTGCTGTTTCAACACATTTCCGTTATGCTTGGAGATCTGCACAGTATCACTGTTTATTCATAACCACCTGGCTTTCATTCAAAGGATCAGCATCATCTCACTTGGTAGCTACCAAAGTAAACTGTGACATGGACCACTGCAAAATGGAATGTAACCAAAACAGTTAATTCCCCCCACTTTTTGTTAGGGACAGCTTGAAGGAGATCCAGTGAGTTCCTAAAGCATTTGTCCTCAGTGGGTGTTTTAACTAAGTGATATGTTTCCAAGCATCTTACCTCCAAGTTGTAAAAACAGTTACATCAAAGATTTTGTAGATAGATTCACTTTACACAAACACTAAGGCCTTTCTTCAAAGCCGAGGCAACAGCCGAAGCCTCTGCCCCAGACAAATGAAAGAAGTGAATGCCTATCATAAGCCATTCCCCACAATCGTTTAGAATTTAACTGTGATAGGTTACATTGCCCCTAAATACTTTGATGCTGTGTAGATGACAAGTAAGAGCTTCGAACAAAACAGTGCAGAAACATTCTGAATTTGAGGAATGGCCTCTACAAATTCACCAGTGTGCCTGATGCTTGCATCCCTATTCTACAGAACCACACCAAATGCTGTTCTCCTTGGGACACTAGCAACAGCTTTTATGCAACTGATTTACTTGACACACTAGCTTATCCCCATGTTTGAGACAAGTGATGCGACTAGCAGAGATTCCACAGAAATCAGTAACTCTTCCACCTAGAGGGCTGGCTGAGACCGGGTCCTAACAGCATACACAGACCTGGCTTATTAAACTGAAATCTGCCCCAGAATGAGCAGAAAGACCTGGTCTGACCCCAAACCTCCTTCATTTCCTCCACAGGTCTGCGTCATATAACTCCAAACCTCCTTCATTTCCTCCACAGGTCTGCGTCATATAACTATACTCAAATTGCTAGGACTTGGAGAAGATATTGGAGGTGTCTTAGAGTTGTATCCAATTAATGGTAAGTAACTGTTTCCAATTTCTTCAGTACTGCCCACAATGGACATTACATAGAGTTTCTTTGCTGTAATTTCTTTAGAGGGATGGATATGACTATGTTTTTCTCTTTTGTTTCATTTCTTTCAAGAAACAAGACACACAAAAGCAAACAAAAGGCTTTCTTGGTGTTCCTGTGCTAAACATTATATAACTTCTTCAGGACACAAAAGCCCAAATATCATTTGGAAGTCATCTCACATTTTTTTTATCCCACCCAAACACACAGGCCCAAGTACACTCCTCTGCCTGCCTTGCTGTCACAGATGAAGAGATGTCTATGCCTCTTACATGTGCAAGAGTTTGCAGGGCTAACAGAACACCATCTCAGCAGATTCTCTTATGTGGGTCCCTCATTCATCTTTATTGAATGGTTTGGGGTGGAAAGGACCTTTTAAAGATCACCTAGTCCAACCCTGCTGCCATAGACAGCTTTCCCTAGATTTCACTAGATTAGGTTGCTCTAAGCCATGTCCAACCTGGCCTTAAACATTTTGAGGGATGGACCATACACAGCTTCTCTGGGCAACCTGTTCCCATGTTGCACCACCCTCATCCTGAAAAACCTCTTCCTTATATCTAAATCTACCATCTTTCAGTTTAAAACCATTACCCCTTGTCCTGTCTCTATGGGTCCTGGTAAAAAGTCTTTCTCCATTTTTTTATAAGCCCCCTATAAGTATTCTATTTGCTCTCTGAAGGCTACTTCAGGTAGCTATTCTTAGGACACCTCACTGTCAGGGTACATTTCAAATGTTGCTACTTAAGCTCAACAACTGTCTCCATCAGTGGAAGAACAAAGATAGCTGATTTATCCCATCCCCATTCTGACTGCTCTGTAACATGAAAGCATGCTAGTCTTTCTAGCTTGCTGGCCTCCTTCAGAGAGCCTCAACAAGTTTGTAAGGCATGTGCTACTTTGTAAGAGTTCTGCTGCAAAGCCAACTCTGTGCCTGTTGCCATTAAATGACCCAGCAAGTTCATCCTGTGATTTTTAATGCTATCATACTTACTTCTTGTGATTTCTTTCACTGAGACTGTTTTTCACATATGCCTTGTGCATTATGTGAACCGGTGACCCAAGCTGCATAGAAGCCAGAAAGATGCATGTGTGATGGGTGACAAAAAGGTGTGCTACACTTCAGTAGCTTCAGCCTACGGAATGAAGACAAGTTCACTAAACCTAACAAAACTGTTAAAATACATCTTTAGTTTACACTAGAGCTGTTTCATTTTGGAAGCAGGAAATCCCGAAGTTGTAAATGACAAAAATCTTACATTGCCAACTATTGGCCTGCATCCTATCTCATGTTGCTAACAAACATCATCACTGCCCAATCAAAATATCAATGCTTCTTTTGTGATTACTTTCTAGGAAGCTCTACTGTAGACCGAGAAGATATCCCAGCTAATTTGGTGAAAGACATTAGAAATTATTTCCAAATTAGCCCAGAATATTTCTCCATGCTTCTAGTTGGGAAAGATGGAAACGTCAAATCCTGGTATCCTTCTCCAATGTGGTCTATGGCAATTGTGTATGATCTGATTGATTCCATGCAGCTTCGTCGACAGGAAATGACAATTCAGCAATCACTTGGCATGCAGTGCCCAGATGATGAGTATGGTGGGTATGGTTACCATAGCTATCACCAGGGATACCAGGAAGGTTACCAAGACGACTACCGTCACCATGGAAGTTACCACCATGGATATCCATACTGAAAAGCTCAACTTAGCCTCCGATTGCCCTGTGTCTGTCTTCTAATAGCTATTCAAGCAACAGGTGGCCAGTTGCAGAAAGTCCCAGGCCACCTAGATATCCCTGCCTCATTCTTCCACTGTTCAACCAAGGGACTTTGGTCATTTGTCTTCTCAAAAATGCAGAAGCCTTTACAGTGAAGCAATTCAAACCAGTAGTACTGAAGCTTTAAACAATAAAGACTCCTTTATGTTTTCAAACTTTTATAAACAAAAGGCATCAGCAGGTGCCGTCTGTACTAAAACCAAACAAAAAAACCACCACAGCCCCAGTCCATGGACACTACTGTAGGGCAGGACATGAACTGTCCAACAAATTTTGTAATGCTTTTGTTGGTATTTTTTCTACGGAGAAAAAAAAAAAAAGTGTATTTATTGGAAAGTGAGACTGCATTGTGCTCATGAAAAGAAGCAAAGAATCACACTTCAGGACTTTCCCAGAAAAGGAAAATTTAAGAAGGAAGCATGCGGCAGGCTCTTTAATAGCAATAATAATAATAAAATCCTTTTGAAGTACCTTATCTAAAAGACAGCATTCCTCCTGTGGTGCGTTATCATTGTAATTAGCTGACTTTATCAATGAAAATGTGAATTTACGGCTATGGCAGGATTTGTTCTAATACAATACAATGTAAAGTTCTTAACTACAAAGCTTGCTTTATGGCCATTTATTCTTTTAATTGGGATCCCTGATCTCTTAGGTCCTGCCCACCTGACAGTTAAATCCAAGTTAATGAGAGCTAAGTGAAAACACCAACCATAGTTAGCATTGCCTGAAATACATAAAATTGAAAAGCAATATTTTCATCAGAAAAATAGGAAAAAAATTCTTATTCATGTATATTTTAAATGAGTTGTAACAAGCTCTCTATAATGTTTTTAATTAAACTCTTGCTCTAAATTTCAAATTTCCTTCTACCTTTTCTTCTCATACCCTCCCCATGGTAAAAAATATCTAGACTAAATGTTTATAAAACTATTTGGGAATAACTTAACCAGTTCTATTTCTGCCACACTTTCTGAAATGGTTTTCTTCTCCCTTCTCATTGGAAGAGTGCCCTTTGGGCATCTGATCTGTTGCACTACCCTGCTCCTACTGAAATCAGTGGTGGGAATAGCATGCACAGCCATGCTTTCAACACCATTTGGATTAGATTTCTAAACATTTAAGACCCAGTATAAAGATTCAGCCTCCATAGTAGCACACTGGTCACTTCTAATGTTGAAAGCATGCCCGACCAGTCACGTTTCTTTTTATAAACTGTGACATGAGTGAGTGCACATGCCACATACAGATACATGCAACAGGGCACTCTTACTAGGTTTTGTCACCACATCAGTAGCACAGGAATAGGGAGAAGCTACTGCTCTAAGCTGGTCAGACCATGCCCCACGGTTTGAGTTCAGCATTTTCCTGACTTCCCCCCCCCCTCACCCCCTACACACACACAGCAGAC
>NW_009926188.1:141955-159136 GCF_000696875.1 Nestor notabilis
CTGAGTAAAGCAGTATGTTCACTCAAACCCAGATATTTCTCTAGAAACTTGGGTCACAAAATGTCAGAAAAGCAGACAGATGTGGAGAGTTCACAGGGCCTGGCCCCTTCTCCCTTAGCTTTACAAATGTGGTCGCCCTATGGGGCAGGCTGCCCTCTGCACCACAAGGTCTACTCAGCGCAGGGTACAGCTCCCAGCTTACCTTCCTCAGGTGACTGGAGCTAGGTGGGGGAAGGTAAGCATTTGACAGAACCATTTTGATAGGACTGCTGCCTGCAGAGAGCTTCCAAGCTCCATTAACTACAGCACTTCCACAGCTGAAAGCACTGGACAGAGAAATTTAAAAAAACAAAACCAACCCCAACCCCAAAACAAACAAAAAAACCCACAACAAAGAGGAACTGTAAAAGAAGAAACACAGAACTGAAAGGTTTACAGAAGAAAATGGGAGGTCCCATACCTCAGTTTTAGAAAACAAATGCTTATTTCATCAGTGTATTAAGGTCAACTGCCTAACTTTCTTTGCCTGAAGCAAAAGCAGAGGAAAGTATACCAGATGTTTAACAGCCACTCCTGTAGACAAAAAGAGAAACACCTTTAGGGTGTCTTCTTTCAGGTTTTCATTTCAGCTCTTCTGTAATCTTGTTTTTCATGTGAAGTCTTTAAATGAAAGCCCTTTTAACTGACATTACAAATCATGGAAACTAAATGTCCTGTGCTGAACAGGAGGAGATGACAGTTTACTTACTTACAAAAGGGTGCAACACCTGATCCAAATTACCTTTTCCCCCCCTTCTCCAGAATTCAAACTTAAGTTACACAAGTACCAAACCCAGCCTAGGCATTCAGTGGGAGTTGCATTAAAAAGACAACTCCAAACAAGTTGTCCACTTATAAGGGAGGTTGGGATGGGCTCTTAAAGTAAAACTATGCATTCAAATATTCATAGAATTTGGAGAAGACTTTGTTCTACATTCTGGTGCTGATCCCTGCCTTCATTACAAACTGGCTCAAAACTATCAGAAATTTTCAGCTATGATTTAAGATCCTGACTTTGCAGCCTACTTCTCCTTACAAAAAGGAAAACAAAAAACAAAGCCTAAAGAAACACCAAGCCACAAAATCCTTTCAGCAGCAACATACAGTTACCTAGAAGACTAAGAGCATCCAGGAGCTACAATACTCCAAATTAAGACTTTATTTTTCAAAACACAAATCAAATCCAAAGCACTGGCTCTGTCCCTGCAGCATCACTCTGAGGACAGGCTCACTAAGATTAATGTCCTATTTCTACAGCCTTTAGTGGTAAGACTCCAAATTATAAAGAAAAACTTTTTTCTTATACATATTATGGGATTCAGCTTCAAGATGGCTGTTTTCATCCACAAGCCCTCTGTCTTTCAAGCACCATGGCTCACTTGTTACAGTCACAAAGTAGCTGAAATTAACAAAAAAAAATACTGCTTTAATTAGCTTGATATACACAAGAGAAACATGAACACATCTCTCTTCCCAAGAGGTATTGCAAACCATTTCCTCAGACCTGGAGGGATGAACATAACATCCTCAGCAGCAATTAAGTTCAAATGTTTGTGAATCTGGGCTCTAAATCATGGCTTAGAAAGAGCTCTCTGCCCAATGTGTTCACTGAAGACTGTGTGCCAAGCATGCTGCTCTCCAAAAATCTCCTCATAAATTTCCCTATTGTAATTTGAGGAGAAAATTAGTAAACTTTCCAACATGGAGTAGGTCAACAGCCATACAGTAGAAATACTTAAGTGGGATTCACATAATCTATTTGAAACATGTAACCATAGAATAGCTCCCCCTTGCTAACTAGGGCTGCTGCCCAGCTGGCAGTTGTTTACAGACACTTCCTAACAAATCTCCTGTACACATGAAATTCAACCATTGCCATGTATAGTACAGCTCCACAGAACTGCAGGGTTATACTTTCAGGTTACTTTACACGCTTATTATTGCCAAGTTGTTGCAAATCCTTACCCATGTTTAGACAGCAGTTAACATTCCTATTGCTTCAAAGGGGATATACAATTCTCCATTATTAAAAGAAACCTGCCTGGCCAATCCAACTGAATCTCTCCAAGATCTCCAACCTGAAGATAACAGAAAGATTTCTACATGTTAGACAGGACCAACTCTACAGCACACGTAAACGCTTGGTTCAACAGCGCAATCTTTGTGCAGTCTAAGTCTTTGGCAAATAAGCATGACAGTATTGATGAAACTTAACAGAGGGAAAAATCATTAAGCAGGGCAAGAGTGGAAAGCAAGAACTAAATGCACTAAAATCTGCAGATCAGTCACTTCCATATCTCATTTCTCTTAATGCAGATATTTAAGGCAGGAAGGTCAAACAATTTTTAAGACATTCAGCTCTGTTTTGATGCTCTGTCATTAGAGGTATGAGGCTGATTTCTGTTTTGACTTAACACAAGGCAAAGCTCTCTGGAAAAGTTCATATAAAAAGATACTGTTCATGTAAATGCAAAGCAATAAAAAGCTAACAGTACTTTCATTCTTCTTGGAACACCTGCTTAATTTGGTAGCTATGATCGAAAAAGACAATGAACTTAGGCAGGTGTATATTGCAAAGCTGTATGTAATGGAAAAGAAAAAAAAAAGAAAATGTCTTACTGCAACTAAGTCTTTAACAGTTTGAGGTTTTTTGTTTTGTTTTGTTTTGTTTTTTGCTTTGGAAGTTTCATAAACCAATGAAAACCTTGTCTCTGGAATTTGCATTGAAATATGCTTTCTTATTCATTCTGTACAGATGCCAACTGCTGTTGAAATGGCCCACTGTAAAAGCACAATGAGATTAGCTGTAAAAAATTTCAATCACAACAGTAATTTCATTTTGTACAGTTATTCTTAATATATGCTAGAAAAAGTTAATACTCAAAAAAAAATGGTAGAAATGAGAATAATAATTTTAGACTTATAGTTTATAACTTGACAGTCATTTCCCACATATAGGAACAGGCTGCATCTCTTGATGGATCAATAAGAGGAGGTATGTTAATATAGCAATGAGTCATCAATACAATATGTGTTAAGTAAGATCTTATACACGGAGCCTGGGAACAGGATGGCAGAGGGTAACAAAGGCAGGACTGTCTCCAGACCACAGAGAAATACATCATTGAGTGATTACTATACACCATGGTATGAGGCTTTGACACTGAACTCATTGCTTATCTTCTAAAGAATTCTTTTTACGGTACCTTTCAACTATGAAATATGCATTTTTAAAGGGAGGAAATTATAAACCAGCATCTTCTCCACTGTTCTGAGTAAAGAGTCTTTAGGAACATACCAAGAATCTCTTATCTGCATCCCTGTTCCCTTCCCCCTTTTAAAGTTCTCTGAATAATCTGGAATCTATTTTTCATCTCACTCAAAATGCAACCCAGCAGACACCTCAACAGTGATTCTGACACCATTTTGCCTGGCACTCTGCAGAATGATTTCCCTCTCTGCAAAATGAATGCAAGTCCTTACCAGTCTGACAGGGTAGAGCAACACCAAATGGTACTATCACATGCACCCTCTTGCTCAGTGCTCCAGATGTTGAAGAGCATCACTGTAGCTGCATAACATTTCTTTTCAGATAGGGGCCTCCATGCAAGCTAAAGCCTCTACACACAACCTTTCTAAACACAAAAAAGACCCCACAATGCATTTATACTGTATAACACACTTTTGCTTTATTCAAGCTCTTTCAAAGTTAGGCCACGTAAGTTGCATGTAAAATTCACTATCTGCTACAAAGGCATTGCAGATTTCCATTTCCCCAGACACTGGGAGACAGGCACACAACAGTCTCACACTGAAATGTGAGAACTAGTGGCTGAAGTCAGTGAAATCTATTCTGCTCTCAGTCATCAGAGAAAATCAGAAAGGACGGACTCCACAGGAGTCAGTACAGTTACACTGATGTAAAAGACAGGAATAAAGACAGAATTAAGACCATCCAAACTCAAATCACATTCTAGAGATCTGCATTTTTGACGGTTTAACATACCCTTAACCCAAATTATTTATTATACATTCTCAAGTGAAAGTTTGATGAGATTGGTTCAGAGGGGCTCTTTTACTCAGCTAGGGATATACCAATCTGAATCACAAAAATACAATGAATCAGTCAATATGCCTCAGTCCTTCAGTCCTGAAAAGAAAACTTACAGGAGAATTTGTACACTGAAAGATGCAACAGAAACATTAATCAATGCTTATATCACTGCTGCAAGGTGGAGAACAGTTTTATCTCTGTTTTGCTAACAAAGGAATTCATATAGGAAGTTGCAGTGGCTCAGGACAGTCAACTAAAGTAGTGAAAGACATACAGTTAGAGTCCAGGACTGCCTTCCACAATATAGCACGTCACCCAGACCACCGAATCCAGGGCCTAGGCCTCTTGTCTGCAGCAGTTACAAATTTTGTTTCAGCAAATTTTGAACTTCTGATTTACATACATAGGAAGAGGCAATACAATGCTCCATATATACAGCTTGAATGTTTTCCTCATCCATCTCTGATATCCAGCCCCAAAATAGTTTCAATTGCTCTGCAAGTAGGGAAAAACGACCCTTCTCTGTGTTAAAAAAACATTAAAATTCTTTCACTATGAGTAATAGAACTCCTCTGAGCCAGCCTAATGCTAGAGAGAATCTTCATCTGTATCGATGTCACTGCTTGGTTTGTTCAACCTCTCAAATTCTTCTCCATCCTACAGGAACCAGAAGCAAAAGAAAAAAAATGTGAGCAAAAGTTATCTTATTATTAATACCAACAAAAACAAAACAAAAACCCCCAAACCAAACAAAAAACCACAAACACATACAAAAATAAAGTTAATTTGAAGGCATCACTTATATAACATCAAACCCCTGTAATTTAGGTCTTTACCAGTGTGTTATAATCTTGCTACAGATTATACATGCTCATAAAAAAACACCCCTGTATCTTTAACACTTTTTAGTGACTCACTCCTTAAAGCAGCCTGTAGCCCATTCCTTCAACTGGAAGCCTGCTCACACAGCACTATTTGTTTTTACCACAGCTGCTCAGTTTTAAGTTCTAAAATAGGTAACTCCTAGTATACCAAAAATACATGACAGTGTTATTTACTACTTGTTATACAACAGCCTAAAAAGGGATCCTGTGGAATATCTGGAAAACATCTCTTCCAAGTTTAATATTTCTTAGAGTTAAATGGAGACAGCACTCCCTTTTGGTTTCAATGTGTATTACAGAACACATCTGTACACACAGACTTAAGAATATGCAGACATTAACCCTTCCCCCTTAGACTGACTGCTCAGCTTAGTTGAATGATGTATCTAAGAGCAAGCCCTCCCTGCCATGTTCTAGTTAACTACATGACTATTCAAATTCAGACAAAAGCCACTAATGGGCCTGGAGGAAATGTTTCATAAGGGGAAAAAAAAACAAAACCAAAACCAAACAAACAAAAAAAACCAAAAAAAACCAAACAAAAATTGTTAAAACTCTGTATTTAAAGATTACCTTTTTGTCTTCAGCTATCTTTGACTGTTAAGGTAGAAAGAACCTTAACATCAAATATATTAACTTCTTCATTACGTTTGCTCAGCTACACACATTTATCAATTCTACTTAAGTACAATTCTTTCCCAGGCATCAATTTCAATTTCTGAATGCCCAAGGCCAGTGAAATATTTTAGTTATAAAGGTTTCAAGAGAGTATTTGTACAAAGCTAAAGTTGCTCACAGGACACTACAGGAAAGCTATGCTTACCTAGACTTCATGCATTGAAAAAGATGAATACGCAAAGGAATACCCAGTCAATTGAAAAGATTTTAAGAAATACTGAGGAGTTTCGGCGTTTGGGTTGAGGGATGAGTCCAGTCACATGAAAAATGAATCTTCCAAACATATCATAACATAAATTGAGGTGAAACAAAAGAGGAACCAGGGAAGACAAGAACTGAAAAGTCTTACCCCGCTTGACCTCTCCCATGCATCTCCTTTGACGAGTTTGCCCCTTTCCCGCAGAGTAGTATATTCCAGGCCTCTTGGTTTACTGGCATTATAGATGAATATGGAAAGAAGTACTACAGGAGCTTCCAAAAAGAACTCTAGGGAAGGTCTGAAGTCAAAGATGATGAAAGAGACGGTGGTGATGATGACAGTGGTGATCTGAGCAGTCATAACATGGAACATGTTGTCTCGGAACTTCAAGATGAAGGCTACAGACAGTCCCAGGAAAGCTGTGACAAATATGAGAGCCACTGAGAAGATGTTGTGCCCATAAAAGAAGCCACAGTTCTCTATCTGCTTCCTGTCCTTATTCTGCAGCCCCAGCATAAGCCCATTGAACAGCACCCCAAAGGCATAGAGTTTGCTGTTCTGTGTGAAGATGCTTTCAGCAAGCTGATCCCCCTCTTTCAAGATCTTTTCATTGTAGATGTTAGCCAGGGCAGAAATGAAACACTGCACTAGAATAAGCAGATGGCCCAAGCTGAGGCGAAGAGGTTTCAATGCTCCTGCCATGGTACTGGTGACATTCCAATGGAAGCTGGGAAGGAAACTTGGTGTTACGCAGTTGTCCTTTTCCAGGCATGCTTCCTCAGGTCCAGCATAGAGAAGGCAGTGGTTAGATGGACTAAAAAACATACTGTGATGGAATCCATGTGCGGCCAAGCTTTGCTGATGGCCTCCAGTTCCTAGAGTCAGGGCAACGATGGACAGGAATAAAATCACCAGAGACGCCCATTGTACCCAAGAGAGTTTTCGCCTAGGAGCAGACAAAAAAAGCCACCAACTTGAGAAACACATTGGCACAAATTAAATGACAGGAGAACAAACTCTATAAAACACATAAAAGACATCATGCCACAGATGAGGAGACAGAGACAGGAGCAAAAAAAAATCTTGACTTTTCAGAATTGACAGTTAAATGTCAAAAGGCAGCATGCTTTTCTACAGCAAGGGGGGCCCAGCCTTGCAGTCACAGAAATACAAATGGAGTGTTCTGTAGAGATAATATAGGGAAAGGTGTTCAAGATCATGTTAGTTCTAGATACTGACTGACAACTTAAAAGCAACTGTTGTCTCTGTGGGAAAACAGATCTGAAGGACAAAAAGAAATCACAGACATTCAAATAATTACCCTCTTTCTTTGGTAAACTTTCACTACATTTCATTTTTCCCACATGATTTTGTGCCCTTTTCCATTATTTTATGATGATATATAAATCTATGAACATAATTTATAAGACTGTAGGACTATTTATACTATTTTTCACTCGAGCAAAGACTGTTTATCTTGGGGAAAATCAGATACTCTGAAAATTATGTAAACCATGACATCACAAGAGACATCAAACTAAACAACCGAGAAAAAGCATTTCAAGTCAGACTATCAGACACTGTTTTGGTATATTAACACCTGTAGAAAAGGCATCTTTCCTCCACATTCAACACAAACGATTTTTGAGTGTTAATATTCATTTCCCTGTGAGTCTTTTCTGAATCTAAATCACACCATAAAGTACTCAAATCAGGCAAACTGGCACACATAGGACAGAGTCTGGCTTTTGTCAGATGAACAATGAAGAAAAGATATATAATTACTCTTTAAAACATACTAAGCAGTTGACAGGAAACACATCAGTGCTGGCACAATATTGCTGAAGACACCTCTCTCACTCTTACATATCTCATCTCTTCTTGTTAGATTACATTTACATTCAATTAAGATTACAACAGACTGGAAAGAAGTACTGCTAATCATGAAATACAAGATTTAATGTATAAACAAAAGCACCCAAACCTTAATTCTGACATTCTTAATTCTATCCAACAACTACATAATCAATGTTTCAGTTGTCTCCTATTACAATTGACCAAATGTGTAGAGATATGTAGGAACTCCTAATAAGCTATCATTTCCTACACCTTCAGATGTAGAAAACAAAGCCAACTCTCCAAGTTGGTATAGCCACAAGGAAAGAGAATTACTGTTCCCCATTAGATAAAGAATGTAACTTAACTTCTTCATGAAGGCTGGGAAGATAAAAAATTTCATTCACGTCTGTAAATACTACTTACTTTAGCACTATCCTGAAGAGAAGAGCTGTTGTTATAATGACAAAATTTGAAAACAGTACAGCCATTGCCTAGAAAGAGAAGAAAGGGAACAAATTCATACTCTAGACATAGTGTGGACATCAAAAGTCCACCAACTTCAAGTGCTCCCCTTTCTGCAAGGTGAAAAGCATCACCCTGGTACTGAGCTTATATCCTTAGCCAAGTGGCAGAATAACACGTCCCTAAAATGACATTCAGATACCATTTCAAAATCTCAAGCAAACCACAGAGCCCAAGTTCCACTGTAGCAGGAAAAGCTGTACTGAAACAAACATATAAGGAAACCAGTTCAGCTGAAAACTTACTTAGCAAACCAGTTTAGTTTTCAGTCAGATCAGTTCCCCAGCCAGGCTGATCAGTCAGGTCTCTTTTAGGCACTGCAGTTACCATTAAAGATCCCTACCAGCAGCAGTAGGGTAAAAAGGTTCTTTTTGGGGGTTGGAGGTGTTTCCCAAATTGTGTGTTAATCAAGACTGCCTTGTGTAGTCAGTACACATACAAAAAAGTCTAGGCACCTGAACTCATTCCTCTAATTCAGCCTTAGAGTGAGATCATTTTTTTTTAGATAGTTTACACAAAACCATATACGGATTCAGACGTGCAAAACACAGACATTGTCTTGAACTTCCTCATCTGCGTTTCCACATTCCTAATTCCACAGTAACAGAGCCTTTTTCATTTACTAGAGGAAAAACACAGATCCGTTTCCTGTTACCTTAGTTCCACGGTACTCTCTGCTGAATAATAAATCTCATGAAACACACAACACAGGCTCACAAGTAAGCTGAAGACTGACACATGAGACATCTGCCTAAGACACAACGGCTTAATTTTCCATTTTGCAAGATTACAACACAATAAATATTTATGGTAGGTGAACACTGTGGAACAAGAAAAATATTTAATAAAGAAGTGAATCTGGCAGAAACAACTCTGAAAAAAAGAGACTTGATGCAAAATGTACAAATGTTGCACGAGTACTCTGGTTTTGCTTTACAGTCAAATCCCCGCATCCAACAGCTCTGGTAACAGAATACAATCAAAATCTATAGCAGGATAGTTACAAGGAATTAATTTTAAGTTGCTTTGTTCTCTGAGGCCTCAAGGGACCTTTGTCCTAGATGAGGAGGAGTAAGAAAAAATTTACCAAAGATCACCATGCCACAAGCTTACATGGCACAGACAGAATCTCTGAAAATCTCTTATCACTAGGAAATGTTATCCGCTGAAAAGTATCCATAGTTACAGCTGAAGCTTCAAATAAGAAAAAAATTGCCCCAAAGCAACTCTATACTTAAAGCAACTGTCACCCAGGTGCTAATTAATCCCAAACCCAGCTAGTTTTTAAAGTCACATGAAACCAAGTTCAGTCCAGTATGGCCTCCTTTCAAGTACCTTGCCTCCACCTTTTCACTTTCACAGTCTTGTACCCTACCAAAGTATTCTATCTTACAGGTATTTAGTTGTCTCTTTCAATACTCGTTTACCATGATAATGCACAATTTCAGCTAACCCTCATAAAATATACCCAGTTAAAAGATATAAGATGCTAAGAGTTCTCAAAAAGAGGAATCTTAGAGCACATGTTCTGAGGGGATAGAGACAAGGTGTGCATGTCGGGGGGGTGGGGGTGTAAAACATAAAAGCCATGCACATTATAAAAGATGACCTTTGCGTAAGAAAGCAATAGCATTTACATAACCTTCTGAACATCAGGCTTTGCTATTACAAACATTGTAGCTGAATCTCCTTCCTAAAGTAAAAACAAAAAACAAAAAATAAAAAAACCAACAACAAAAAAACCCCCACAGAACACGTCAAACCCAAAACCAACACCAAAACCACACCACCAATAAAAAAACCCCAAACCACCAAAACCCACACACACCAAACCACAGAACCCAGCACTGGGCATGTTATTTTAAGATATCCAACTCTTGGTTTTAATTACATTTTTACAGCCAAGTCTTATTGTAGACTCTGGTCTGCTCCTGACAGAAAGGTACACCTAAAAGAACAATATTTTAAAGAGAAATTCTGACAGAAAAGGAACAGGAATATTTATACATATACAGGGGCAGCCACAATACCTTACAGCAAGCACTAACATCTGTTTCCATCTAATTTCAAACATAGATATGGAATGAAAATAAAAGCACAAAAGCTGTACGATTTCCTGAGCATATGTAGATTCATCCAAAATGGTGAATGTAGCTAGAAGAAAGTACCAATTAAATTCTGTGCTTAAATATAATTTTTGCATTTGTTTATTAGTTAAGAGTCAGTTCTCCTCCCCTCCTTACTTCCTGTTACACTTACTCTCTTTGTGGGATTTACATTTACTCACTTTTCTTTGGAGTCACTGAGGAAAGAAAACAAGTAATCATGTGAAGTCATATACATAAAGTGGTAGAAGCTGCACAGAAAAGTGCAGCTCAAATATAAGCAAGATGAGCAAGCACATTGAAAGAGAAATACAGAGTTGAAGAAACCAAAGAAGTGAAAGCACAGAAAACTCGCCCAGTACTTAAGCAATTCTGCGTATTTCTCAATCACTTTGGATGGAGAAAATACACACTCTACTGAGAGACCAGGCAAGGTAGACAGCCATTTAACTTCCTCCGTCTCCAAGGCAGATATACTGAAAGCTCACCAGTGTACTTTTGGGTCCTTGAAGTACCCTATCCTGAATAGTCTGTGCCAAAGATGCATGAAGCCTCTGGGTCAGTCACAATGGAGTGCTTCTGCCACTCCTTCCCTGCAAGGCTGATGTCAGCCTCCAGTACCATCAGCTGTTGAGATCCCCCTGTCACTCCAGAAATACAAATGGGTTCTTCCCCTTCATAGCTTGATGACATCAGGGATACACTGTGCACCACTGTGGACTAGAACATTGTATTCCTGTGGGTCCAACATGCCAGGCCATCTGATCCACACAGTCCAGTAAACCCAGTTGTCCCTCTCCTCCACCTGGCTGGAAGAAGGGCCCCTCTTGTCCTGGTCATAGTATTCCCCACTTTCTTCTTGGAAAAATTGATTATAATTCCTTTCAATAGGATCAGAAGTAAGATCAGCCCTTCCACTCTCTCTGGAGAACTGCCCACTGGAGATTGGAGCAGCAACTTTCCTGGAAGAACTCCCACTTGTGATGGTTTTTCCTTGCAGTTCACATACCTGTGCCTCGAGAGTCAACAAAAGTTTTCCAACTCACTTCCTCATGTCCTCTCTGTGGTCCCACAGGTAAAACCAGAGAGTACCCATTGGTGAGTACTTTCCATATTCTCCTTCTCGAGCAAAAGTATGCTTACTGTTAGTAGATGAGATACTGGTCCATACAGGTGGACAATAGGACATATCTGCTTTGAATTGCTGGAACTCCCGCGACAGCTTTTCCACTGCTGAGAACCAAGTCCTTCAGGAAGAGGAGAGATTTTCTTCATATTGCCATAAATGGTGAACCATTTCATCCACCATTGTGGCATCTCATGTCTCCAGGTCATTACTGTCAAGTTGGCATACAACGATGGTGCACTCCATACATATTTCCAACACATGGGTCATGTGCATTGAACTTTGGATCTGTAGGTAACTGCGCATTGTTCAGGTCACAATAAATCATCTATAGCACAACTAAGTTAGATATTGGATACCTTTCTACATTGTCTTCCACTTGCCCGGGTGACATCTAACACCTTCCTTGAAGAGTTACCATTCCTCCACACTTCACAGGAGTTGCCTCCAGAGGCTGAGAACTTGTGACCTTCTCCTGGTTGCCTTGTCAATGCTCCCTTCCCCAGAAAGTGATCCCAGATGATTGGTTTACCTACCCCTCTAATTTCAGGCTACTAGCCCTGTTATGCCAGCATTGGAGCAGCAAGGTGACAATGTGCTCACTTGGATGACAGCTGAAATCTTTTTGCATATTGCACAGCTCAATCAGGGACAGTGATCAAGTGGCTACCTCTTGTTCCACCCCCTCCACCTGTAATTGTGGTGGCCCTGCTTCACCCTCCTTTACTGAACGAGCTGACTTCCTTGTCCATTTCTTCTTGTGTATAGGGGCAACTGATGCCAGCACAGATTGATCCTCTGGTTCAGCTGCATCACCCATTGCCAGGGCTGGAACAGCGCAAATAGTTGCCTAACCCTAAACAAGACTTGAACTGCATTCATGGTTCCTAGCAATAAGGCCATGCCAGTCTCAGCATCCCAAGGATAATCAGAATTTTCAGAATTCTCAAATGCTACTGTAATTGGTCTGGAGGAGAAGGGGAAGATTCAGAAAGATGGCTCCTCCGTAGGTTGGCTCTCCAAGGAGAAAAGGTAAAAGGTATAATTATCAATAGTTTCCAACAGATTGCTCACAAAGTACAGAGGTGATGACAATGCTGAGTACATATACCAGCTCAGTTTCATGACCAGCAATTCTATCATATCATAAACCAGTATTACAAAGTACAGCAAAATGATAACCTTAGTCCAGCCCCCAAAGATGATAAACAGCACAACAGGGAACACCTACAGCAATTGAGGTGTTAGGTCACACAACCCTGAGAGCAAATAAACCAACATTGTGACTAGCAACTATTAAACCAATACAATGAATGCTTATAACAAATTTGTTATAACATGCTCTGATCAGATCTGTCATTATCTCAAGCCTTTGTGCCCCACGCTGGGCACCAAAAAAGGCTTGTCACGGTTTAAACCCAGTGGGCAACTAAGTACTACATAGCCACCTGCTTGCTCCCCACCCCTGGTGGGATGGGGAGGAGAACTGGAAAAAGGTAAAACCTGTGGGTTAAGAACTGTTTAACAATTGAAATAAAGTTAACAATAATAATAATTAATAACAGCAGCAACAATAATAATAATCATCATAAAAAAAAAAGATAAAAGAGAAATAAAACCCAAGAAAGACAAGTGATGCACAGTGCAATTGCTCACCACCTGCTGACCAATGACCACTCCATACCTGAACAGTGCTCAACCTCTCCCAGCCAACTTCCCACAGTTATATACTGGGCATGGCATGCTGTAGTATGGAATACCCCTTTGGCTAGTTCAGGTCAGCTGTTCTGGCTGCGCTCCTTCCTGGCTTCTTGTGCCTCTCCTCGCTGGCAGAGCATGGAAAACTGAAAAGTCCTTGACTTAGGGTAAGTACTACTTAGCAACAGCTAAACCATCGGCATGTTATCAACACCGTTATCAACACTGTTCTCAGACTAACGCCAAAACACAGCACTGTACCAGCTACTAGAAAAAATTAACTCTATCCCAGCCAAAATCAGGACAAAGCTGTACAACACTGACCAGTGGGCAAGAGAATTAGAAGGTCTCACTGGTCAGGTAACAAGATCATTCCTCTTCCCGCAAATCTTGCCTTGTCAGTATTACAACTGTTGATGGTCTAAAGGCAATATTATGTACCACAAAGACATTGGAAGATATTTATTCATTACACGTATACTTACTGGCTGGAGGTAGGACAGTACATAGAAGACAATCAAGTTATCCAAAAAGTAGAGAAAGGCAGGAATTGACCATTTCATGGAACTACAAAAATTCTTCCAGGAAAGACATTCAAAGGGATGATCCAAACAACCCTCTGAAAGGAAAAGAAATCAGCAAAAAAGCCATTATCAAAAGTCCACTCTCTTGTAACAGAATAGGTACCACTGTTCTGTTTTCAGGAACACTGCTGGACTGAAAAAAACTAAGGTACTACAGCCCTCTGGCAACATAGACAGATCCAGGCCAGAACACACAGCCGGAGCAGCAATCCTGTGCCTACAGGTATTTGCCTCCTTGCTTCAACAGAGAAAACATCAAGGAACCTGTTACCTCCATCAGAGTGTCTACTGGGAGCAAAAATTCAATTACCAACCATTCTTTGAGGCCCAAAAAGCAACCCAAAGTCTGCACACAACAGTGACATCATCACTAGGTACGATTTTCTGACAATCATCAATCAAATCTAGGACTGAAACAATGACACAGACAGTGAATCTGTTCATATAGTACCCAAACGGCAGCCAGTAATGTCAGAAATACAAAATAAACCAGATTCAGTATCTGTAGCACACAGCACATGATCTGGGTAAAAAGAGAACATATAGGAAGAAAGAAGAAAGAAAGGACAAGACACAAAGAATGACATTTACATAGGTATTCAGGATATACACTCTAGGATGAAGACTGTGATAAACTTTAGACTATTCTAGAGCTGGTGACATAAGTACTTTGTTAGCACAGATTTAAGACTACACAGTGTTACTGAATCCTCCTCCGAACCACCAACACACTGAGTTCAGCAAAACTCAGGCATCTGGAAGGAAAAAAACCCAAACAAACAGAAAATGTATAATCAGCAGTAGCCAATGATGGCAAACACTGACTGAATGTATTTAGTGTCTTAGGTATGTCTGTATTAAATGATGGAGGTAAGAATTTCCTCAGCTTGCCAGAGCCATGACTGTTACACAGAGAAGTCAACAAAACAGCAGTTGAATTTAACAGCAGTTTCCAGTGCTTGACACCCTCTTCCAATTTAAACATCTGTTCTCTACCATTTTGAAATGCTATAAGGTTAACCTCTCGTTCTTTTTAAGTGAGGACAGAAAAGCCAAGAAAGAAAAAAGAAAAACAGCCTGCAATATCAAACCAGTAGCTACTGAAGCCTGACACTGCTTTTTCTAAACAGCAGCCCCAAGATTTGTCTTCACAACTAAGTCACCTTGAATTATAACACTGGGATGTAGCTTCTGACTCAAATACCACTACACACACAAAACCTCTTCAGTGGAAGGTAGTTTAAATAAAAGTTGTCAGAACAACAGAATAAAGGTCAATTCTTGGGTTAGTGCAATTTATAAGCTTCTGTTCAGTCATGACTTCACAATGACTATTATCCTAGCATGATACTGTGTTAAAATTCAGAGAACGTGAAGACCATGTCTTCATTACACTTTCTAATTCAACTTATCTGTCCCCATCTCAGCCACCATACACACAATTGAAGCACACCTGAACTTACAGCACGAAGTAGGAGTTATAAAAGCATAGTTTTGCTGGAATTCTGAATGGAAGACACAAATCCAGAGAACATTTCTAGCAGGACCTCTGGACCTACTCCATACTACGTGTGAATGTATCATTTAAAAAAAAATAAAAAAAAAAAAAAAGTAGTACAGCAGATCTTAGAAAGTCAACACATTTTAGTTATTTCAAACATAGGTACTTACCTTTTTTCTTAACCCATAGTGCCAATACCACACACAGGACCAATTTTACTACTTCAGAACATATGTTCACTGTTGTAGGAAGATAATCGTATTTGTTATCTGTGGGATTCAGCAAATCAGAGAGTACACAATCAGATTCTGTCTCCTGTGTTTCTAATTAGAGCAAGAAACTATTTTAACCCCTCCGGTCAGAATTTCAGCCACTTTCCATAAATGCAAAAGGCTCTATCAGCATTTTCATTACAAATATTCCAATTTTTATGATATACAGCTTCCTGAATAGCCTCCTTTCTGGGTTGAAATCTCTCCTCATTTGGTCCCACTTTACAGAATTTTTTGGGAGAACTCAAAAACATCTTTTTTTTTTTTTTTAATTAGGCATATTTTCCCCAAACAGCAATATGCTATTATTTTTCCCTCGCAAAAGATGGCTTCCAGGATGACACAACCTTCTTCTAGGTCTGCATCTTTTCTTTGTTAGCATATTTGCTAATACTTGGTAAAAGGAGAAGCAGTAATTCTAGCCAGTTACAACACGCCCATTCTAATACCACTTTTCTCCTAAGCCTGTTGCAAGACAAGTATTTCAGTCAAGACACATACCATTGATAGTGCTTATAGAACAATTTAGTCCTTGAAAATCAGCTACAAAATAATTCACTGCCTCATCTTTTGAGTGTGAATCACCACATAGATCACCTTGCAACCCAAGCTATCACCATATTCTAGACCAGTGACTATATAGAGATTTTCCAGTACAGAAATAAATGTCACTACTTCTACAATCAAATGTTTATCCCAAGAACTCTGCAGGTGGAGAACTAGGCTTCTGGTATCCCTTTTACCCCAAATGTCAACTCTTTCTTATTTGAGGTACATCATGTTTATTGCCCAACAGCACCTTCATTGGCAGAATACTTCATCAGGAGAATTCGACTTGAGCCCAGAGCAATAAACACGCCTCCAAGCAGAAAAGTATAGATTGTTGTCTTGGAGCAAAACACAACTCGATTACAGCACTTGGCCTTCATTCTGCTGTCTCACTGTCAGTGCCCTTTAGATGACAAAATGAAAACACATTGTAAATAGTACTTCTAAAAACTGATTAAACAAGGTGAAATTGTGTTTCTTTTGCTGCTTTGTGTTGTTTTATACGAAGATGCTTACATCACAAGCCATAATCTCATTCTGCAGTTATCTTTTTCCTTTTTATTGAAAAAAAAAGAAAGAAAAAAGAAAAGAGGAGAGAGAGAGAAGGATATGCTATGAGGACCAACAAAAGAGGATAAGCAATGTACACGGAATAACTCAGAAGATGAGACAGAGGCCAGTTTGCCAGAAGACTGCATCTATGGAATACTGATTAGCTATGAGGAATAAGTAGGTGACGTGCATTTTCCTTTAATATTTTAAAAATACTGTTCCGAATTCCAGCAAAAGAATATTTTGCAGCTACGGAGCGAGAGCAACACCTCAGTGAAACCTGACACTTACTCAGCACCGGCTTGTGCCCAGGAGGAGGGTAGTGATACAGATAGCTACAGGCAGAGCCTCAGCTGTACCGGTGGTTCCTCATCTCGAGGGTTACCGCTACTCGGTCGAACCGTTATCGGGCCTCCAGGTGTGACAAACCCGCTCGCAGACGGCCAGCACCGGACCCTGCGCCGGGGGAAGAGGGGTGAAGGAAGCCCCTTCGGGGAGGCTGTGGGCAGGATGCCCGTTAACGGTCACCACAGCTCGCGCCGTTCTACCTCAGGGAGGCCAGTGGGAGCACGGGCCCGG
>NW_009926189.1:0-16377 GCF_000696875.1 Nestor notabilis
CCCTGATGAAGAGTCCCTCTCCAGAATCCTTTTATGTGCCTTCAGACACTGGAAGCTGCTCTGAGGTCTCCACGCAGCTTCTCTTCTCCAGGCTGAACAGCCCCAACTTTCTCAGCCTGTTTCCACACAGGAGGTGCTGCAGTCCTCTTATCATCCTCATGGTCTCCTCTGGACTTGCTCCAACAGGTCCATGTCCTTTTTATGTTGAGGACACCAGAACTGGACACAATACTCCAAGTGAGGTCTCACAAGAGCAGAGCAGAGGGGCAGGATCACCTCCTTTGACCTGCTGGTCACACTTCTTTTGATACAGCCCAGGATACGGTTGGTTTCTGGGCTCAAGCACACACTGAAGCTGGTTCATGTCAAGCTTCTCATCAATCACCACCCCCAAGTCCTTCTCCTCAGGGCTGCTCTGAATCTCTTCTCCACCCAACATGTAGCTGTGCCTGGGGTTGTGCCGACCCAGGTGTAGGACCTTGCACTTGGCCTGGTTAAACTTCATGAGGTTGGCATGGTCCCACCTCACAAGTGTGTCAAGGTCCCTCCCTCTGGATCCCATCCCTTCCCTCCAGCGTATCAACCGAGCCACAAAGAAAGGAAAGTCAGTTTAAATATCATACTTTCCCCTACTTAAACTTGGTTTCTGTGTTATTTTCAACTTGGACAATAAAACTATTTCTCACTCTCGGGGTCTCATTCACCATGACAACGCTAATGTTTGGCTCCCAAATACCATGAAAGAATTCTTAAACACACATCAAGTAAAATGAGCTGGAATTTTCAAAGCATTTCACAAAAAGTCATTATTTAGATTTTATCCATCCTTTTCTTGGGTGTTTTTTTTTTGGGGGGGGTGTTGTTTTATTTTGTTTTCTTAATGCAATTTAATCAGGCCTAAATCAATCCAATCTTTCTCTTACGAACTAAGTTTCAATGTTCTTCAAGTACATCTGTTTCTCATTAGTGTTCATTAGTTCTACTATTTTCACTGTGGGGACCCCATTAAGCAAAGAGCTTTTCACTTTTCAGCAAGGAAGTGAGGTAATCTCTGTTCCTTAAAAAGAAGGGCTATGTGAGGCTTCTGTTCTTTTCAACCAACACTAAAATTAAGCATTCTTAAGATGCTGGGAAACCTTTCAATGTAAGTTAGCATTGTGCATTAAGATGCAGTGTCAGTGAGCAAGTATCTACTCAATTTGTTGTGGTGAAAGGATCAGGAGTCTGACTCTACTAAAGGCTTTGTCATGACAGCAGTTACCTTTCAGTAGAGAACAGTGAAAAGTGTAGCTTTGGAACTAGGAACAAGCCCTACACCTCAAGCAGTTTCAGATGAGCGGCCTCAGAAGACTGTCAGCACTGTCACCTCCACCAGGAGGGAGGGACACACTCACTAACCATGGGTGGGTTGGGTGCTGTGATCAGTGTCTGCAGTTTAAACTGGAGACAGCAGCAATAAAGCTCATTCCCTTCAGAAAACTGGAGTTAAAAACCATAAACCAAAAAGCAGCTGAAAGACAAAAAGCTATTATCTATAAACAGCTAGCCTAGTCCATAGCCCCATTAATGAGATATTAATCTGTATTGCATCAAACCAGCATCCATCCTCTCCCTGCCAATATTTGCAGCCACATGACACGACACTTCATCTCGCTGAGATCAAGTCTCTTTTTCTAAATTAGCTTTTAGGCAGGATTCCCATTTTTAGCTCTTTGAGTGGCAGCACAGATTTGTATCAGAAGCAAACAGCCACAGAAGCAAGGCCTGAGGTGCTGGGTCTAGGATGTGCTGTTCCTATTGCCAATGGGAAGATAGAAAAACAAGTGAGGTCTAAAACGTTCAACCCACATATTCTCTACCACCACTAAATCATTGGTAGTCACAACACCCATCTTCCTACCTCCCCTCAAACCAACACTTCCAGAGTGGTTACACTTCTGAGACTCAAATACATGTGAATTTGTTAAGGTTTACAGTATCCTGTGAGGGTGCTGAGGCGCTGGCACAGGGTGCCCAGAGAAGCTGTGGCTGCCCCATCCCTGGCAGTGTTCAAGGCCAGGTTGGACACAGGGGCTTGGAGCAACCTGTTCTAGTGGAAGGTGTACCTGCCTGTAGCAGGGGTTGGAAATGCATGAGCTTTAAGGTCCCTTCCAACCCAAACCACTCTGTGATTCTAGCTCCCACGTGGGATTTAGTTAAAATAAAATCACAAATTCTATCAAAGCTTAAATTAAGTTTAAACCATATCCCAAAGGTCCCAGCAAATTCCTGGACCTCTGCACCTTGCTGCTTTGCAGACACAAGAGAGGACAGTATCTCTTCCTCAGGAGAATACAGTCAAAAGCTTTGAACCTGCAAGGGATTCCCACCAGACCTTCACATGGAAACCCACTTGGGCTCAGAAAGGCCAGAATCCACCCAGGAAGAACCTATGGATTTCCCTCCCCATCAACAAATCACAGTGAGAAAAGCCACTGGAAATTAATAGGATCCTGCAGAGGCACAGAGATTACTCAGTTTAGGGTGCAGGGCCAGACTGGGCAACTAAAAGTCAGATATGAATACTAATGAATACTAACTTCTCTCTATCACCACGGGAGGCTTTGGAAAGTCTTTTCACAAAGCCATTAATCTGACACCTCCCTTGGATGGCAGTGACCAGGAGCCACCCGTGTTTGCTTGGATTCCAACACCGAGTTAAGCCCAGCACTGGCAGAGCCAGAGAGACTGGTTTTCATCCCAACCTTGTGCATGGGTGAACCCTGCTACACTCCCCTTCCTGGTTCAGGAGCCTGTAATTCACTAGCCTTGTGTAACACCACTTCCTGCTTCACCACCACTGGCATGAGGCTACCCTAGAATAGGCTGCTTTGGGACTGCTTTTATGTACTCCTGAAGCTGTATTTACTGAAGACAATTTTAGCCATTTATTAGCTTTCTGCCCTACGAACACGATACCAGAGGCCATCTCTCCAGGGGCAGTTTCTATCCCTCCTCCTGAACAGCCAGTCTGCTGGGAAATAGTAAGAGAAACACCTTCCCAAGCATCAGCAGTTCTGTGAAATAACCAGGCATTTAATACCTCAGTTACCTCCTGAACTATATAGTTTTGTCACATTTTGGGCCTCCTCACTAACAACCATGGGTTTTACATAAGCATCACAATCATTTTACATAATTACACAATTTTACATAGGCATCTCTATGCCCAGAGAAGCTGTGGCTGCCCCATCCCTGGCAGTGTTCAAGGCCAGGTTGGACACAGGGGCTTGGAGCAACCTGCTCTAGTGGAGGGTGTCCCTGCCTGTGGCAGGGGTTGGAACTAGAGGAGCTTTAAGATCCCTTCCAACCCAAACCACTCTGTTGTTCTATGATTCTAGAGATAAGGACCCTCTGTGCCCAGCAGGAGGCAAAGAGAGCATCTTTAGCACTGAGGAGTTTGAACACAATGAACATTAGAAACAGAAATGAGATGGGGTGGGGGAAGGAGCCCAGCATACAAACTGTGCTGACAACACACTATTCTCTATCCATTCAGCTGTTTCTGGTATGAGAGTTCCATGGAAGGACCATGCCTTCTCCTTTGTTTGAAAAGCATTTAACACATTGCAGGAGCCACAAGAGGCATGAGGCCTGGCAAACTGGTGCTAAATGAATCTAGACTTCGAGTGAATGGCCATAACAGCAAGTTACTGTTCCTCAGAGGATCCTTCACAACAGCTATGTTATTATTTAAACCACAAGAACTACATGGTGTAGCTGACACTAAATCCTGTTTCAGCTGTAACACCAGGCATTTCAGTGTTGCTTCCCTTCAATCAGCTAATTCAACAGCAATCAACCACCTGAGCTTGTAACTATATTCAAAGACCAACTATTTAGGTCAAGCTTTGCATGACCCAGAGGCATAATCCAGGATTTAGTTTATGAACACCACAGCTGGAATATCAGAGTATCTCTGCACTTGGTTTAGATGCCAGTAAGCTCTGAACTGACATACCTGTGCTGGTTCATGTTAAAGGGAAAAGAAAATGTTAACATGAAAATGTGCTTAACTGAATAATGGAAAAGGGGGATCTTAACTATATGAGTTTATGTTCTGGAAGGAAACGTTTTGGTTTATTTCTGTTTTTAAAAAGTCACTTCAAAGCTGTTTCGGTTTGGATTTTTTTTTTCTTTGTTTTGGGTTTTTGTGTTGGTTTTTGGTTTTTCCTTACTCCCAAGACCAACCCAAGCTTACCAAAGCTCTCACAACATGGAAAACAACCAACCAAACAACAGGCTGAGGGTTTATTTGGGTTTTTCTTACTTTTAAAATAAAAGCAGTTCTGGAATGATACTGCACAGTTATGTATCCACTGCTATAAATCATCAAACAGTAGCCCATGAGACATTTCATCACCTTTCCTTCCTCACTGTCACTTTCAGCACCAGCTTACAAATCTAATGGTTGTAAAGCCTACTAAGGCCAAGAAAATATCCTGGTCTAAGGTTGACTGATAGACCTCAGATACTCCCAGACTTGGTTTTCATCCTGGAGTTCAGCATTCTCCACTGACTTGCATTAACTGAACTGTTCTGTTCAGAAGGAACCTCACTACCAGATCTCACCATCAGTCCAGGCCCCCAGCAGCAGCTCACATCTCACCCAGCACTCATCAGCACCTACCTGGCTGCAGCAGCCTGCAAAGCACCCCCCTGTCCTTCCATTCCCTCTTCCCACCCTGGGATCCCTTACCAGGAAAGGGAGAATGACTTGAGGAAAAGTGAGAACTTTGATCCCAAGTCAAGCTGTGCTCACCCCAAAGTGAAGCCACAAAGCCCCAGTGGTATACAACTTACTAAGTCCTGATATCTGCTACTTGGACCTTCTAATATAAGGTCACTCATGATTCACTGTAAGGCTAAGTTCCATCACGGCACACAACTGTTCCTCCAAGCCGTGTGTCTTCCTGAACCCTTAGATCAGCACCATAAATGATTCAAGATAATCTTTAATCTAAGAAAGACACCTTTAGTTAAGCACTGCCCATGGAGAGGGACACAGAGGGGATGAAAGGTAGGGGCTCACTCAGTAACTAGACTCTCCAAGGACAAACAGGGACGCATCAAAATCTACTAAAAGATAATGCTTAAAGTGAAGAACTAAGGATTTGTTAGAGCATTCCAAAAAAGGAAGAAAATAAAGATCTGAGTAGACTCACTCTAGTGCAGGTCTCAAAACTCTGACTTTTAATGCTTCCAATATTCGATTTAACTCCACAAATGGTTCTTTTTGGCTTTGATCTATTGATAGACCAGATTCCTGAAAAAACAGAGGCAGTTTTTAGTTAAACCATGGAACCCAATGGGATTAAACTGCTGTTTTTCCTGGCAGTTTAAATATTCACCCGGAACACTCAAATAAGGACGCTAACACACCAAGCGTAATTTTCCAGGGTTGATAACATTCAACATCCACACTGATGGTTACCTGACAAAGCTCCTCAGCTACATCCAACATCCCCTGCCTGAAGAAGTGCTCCACCATCACCTCGTTGAGGATCCGCTGGCTGTCAGCCTGCCAGCACCCATCTATCCCCACGCTGCTGATGTCGGAGTCGAAGTTCTGAAACACATAAATCCACAGTTAATAGGCTGGAACAAATCACCCCAGGGAATTCTTTCACTATGCAGGACACTGAAGTCTCCACCCTGGTGCTTTCTCTGCCTTTTACTCAGTTAGCCCTCAATTCCCTCCTGTTCCAAGTGAAACCTATCAGCTGCTTCATTATCTCCTGTATACAGAAGAAGAAATCCTTTGTTTTGCTCGTTTCAAGTCTGAATCTTATTCACTATAAGGAATTACACTGACAAAGTACAAGTGTAGCAAATTCGAAATGTAGTTAATTAAGAAAGGGGTTTCCAGACTGTGATGCATTTTTGAAGGAAGTATCTGCAGAAAAAGGCTTTTTCCATATGGGAAAACTGAAAATGCAGAGGGAACAGAAAACAAAGTCGCCTACACGAGAGTGGAAATAGCGCTATCAGTGTATCACTGTCACTACAGTGCACCAAATTAGAAGGAGAAGCTTTAACTCAAGGATTCTTTTACATAGCTGGGGGGTAGACAATGCTGGAAAAGGAAAATGTCACTTCTCCCCACCCCCAAACAACAATGACATTCAAATCTCTGAAGGCCTCAGCATCCAGGCAACAGGATGAGCTTTGAAGATCTGAGAGATCTTTAGTAGATCTAACCCCGATGATCCTGCTGCCACGTATTTTTAGGCCAGCGGCCTATGGACATATTCCAGGAATAGGTAAAAATATTGTCACAGTGACTCTTCAGTAACACTTGGCACTGTACCTCTTGGCAGCAGGAGAGCAACACTTACCCTAATGCAAGATATGAACCAGGATTTAAGCTGCCAACGTGTTTTATGATCAGGGCAAGCAGGTTAATTCGAATGAAAATCCTCACCCATCGCCTGAAACAAACCTCTTATAAAAGAAATGTTGTCTAGAAGTCAGTGTGTCACTTGCTGCCTGCTCCCATGACTGTGGCTCTCTTCCAAGAGGGAACTTCAGAAATCAGAAGTTCAGCGGAACAGCAGTGCTTCAGCAATGTGAGAATTGAGAGTCCCGCCCCGTGCAGGAACACTGACCCAGCACAAACACCTCCTCCTGCCAAAGCCCACAGAGCAAACACCACAAAGCTGGCACGAGCTACCTTCCTCAGCTTCACATGGCACCTTCCTTTTACTTGCCACTTACTAATTTCCTTCATCAGCCGCCTTCACATCCACTTTGATGCTGTTCTGTGGCATGGTGAGAAAAGGGGCATCATCCTGCACATGTGGCTTCAAAAGCACCACCCCCTTCAGGCCAAACTGCCAGTAAAACATCTGCTTCAGGCTGGTAAAGTGTGTCTTCTGTCCTTCAGAGACAGTGGAGCAAGATGAGCATTTAAATTACTGCCACTGACTCAGGTCTCATATTTAACATCTTCACTTGGAGTCTCAACCTGTAAGCTCCTTGTCATGCTGGTCATCTTTAAGATGTATCTTGAAGAAACTTAAGCTTCTTGAAGACTAAATAACACTGGTTTTATTTGTGCCAACCCTCTGAATCCTTTAAGGTTTGCCACCATTGCTGATTCTGGTATCACTGTCCAAACTCCACTAGCAGGTAACATAAATCCACTGACAATGCATTAAAGAAACAGCAGAGGCAGTATTAACACCACCCAAGGTTGCTTTTATTACTTCAGTTCTGGGTGAGGATCATCAGCAACCTGAAAATAATTGACTTTTCAGTTATTCTTCATGCAATTTCAAGTCCTAGCTAGCACATAATCCCATAGGAAGAAACTGCATTCTTCTGGGCAGTTACCAGCCATCAGAGCTGAACCTACACCTGAAACATCCTCACATCCTTCTCATTGCTTGGGGCAGAGGTGGCAGAGCCACTTCCTTCAGTTCCTTCACAAACCCCATGTTTTGTTCTGAAACAACAAGCCTCTGAGCTTTGAGAACCTTTTCCAAACCCCATCATAAACCAGAGATTTAAGTCCCATAACAGATGATAACAGTGAGCCACATCAACTCAGGTGTGTTGTAGGTTCAAGTCACACCATACAACCTGAAGACCTCAGTTCTGATTCTCCCCCTCAGCCATTCTCTGATCAACCCAGTCTTGACCAGGTTCTCACTGCAGTAACTTCTTACGATTTTAACCATTTCTAAGGTCTTTAACATATGAGATTCTACAGCTTTCCCTCCTCTGGATCCTGGGAAGCTTCAAGAACTGACTGCTCATATTACAGTGACTGTCACATGTCAGAACAAATTACTGCTTGCCTTTAGCTTACATATTTCATAACTGTCATGCACACATGATATGCTGGTGACTACACAGCTCTCAGTTTTGTTTTCTAAATGCTAACAGTATGCTAACTGACAGCACGTGAGGTTTAATAAGACTGCAGAAGTTGAAATAAATTCCCTAAGTTACAAACTTCAGAAAGGTTATTTTGTGCCTTTTTTTGGTGTGGTTTTAAGCTTAGAAGAGCATCAGCTGATATTCCCAAGAAACAAAGCTTTCTTTAAGAGCCTAAGGCTAAAATGTAGACTATTATGTGCTAAATACATTACTGATACAATTGAAAGTACATTACCAGATAATTGCTAGGATGTGAGAAGGACTTCAGGATGCACACACACAAGATGGACCATTTTAACCAACATCCAACCTTCTACGTTATTAGTAACATAGAATCCTAGACTGACCAACACCCCCCCCCCCCCCCCCCCCCCTGCCATGGGCAGGGACACCTCACACTAGACCATGTCACCCAAGGCTCTGTCCAACCTGGCCTTGAACACTGCCAGGGATGGAGCATTTATCACTTCTTTGGGCAACCTGTTCCAGCACCTCAGCACCCTCACAGTAAAGAACTTCTTCCTTACTTCTAACCTGAACCTCCCCTGTTTCAGTTTGAACCCATCACCCCTTGTCCTGTCACTACAGTCCCTAATGAAGAGTCCCTCCCCAGCATCCTTGTATCCCCTTTCAGACACTGAAGCTGCTCTGAGGTCTCCACACAGCTTCTCTTCTCCAGCTGAACAGCCCCAACTTTCTCAGCCTGTCTCCATCCAGGAGGTGCTCCAGCCCCTGAGCATCCTCATGACCCTCTTTAACAGGATATGAAGGATGATGATTAAGGACAGTTTTATTCCTTATTTTCACAATTATTTTGTGCATTCCTCCCTTCTTCTGAATTCTGACCCAAAATACAACTAAAATACATCTGTTTACCTTCTCTGTTCAATTGGTTTGTTCCTAAGATAAATCTCAGCTTGCAAAAGATGTATTTACTAACACCATTCTTCACAGCAACATAGAAACAATGTTCAGTAAAGGTTTTTAGTCATTTGTATACAGGCTTTTCCATGAAACAAATGCTAACTTAGGTAAAGGTTTGCTTTCCCAAACCAAAACTGGATTAAAATAGTGGCCTTTTAAAAATACTTAAAATTCAGGGATAAAACGTGCAAGGAACTACCATTTACTCCACTTGCTTTCCTGAATGAAAGTATTTCAACACTACTCAGACAGACTGTTGCTAGAGGGGGAACATTCAGTAGCCCCATCAAACCTGAATTCAAATCATTCCAGAAGAGTGATTGATTTACAGGGAGACTGATGAGTGAGCTACCTGATAACAACTTGCTGAACACCAGTGATGTGCTGAGTTCTGGAAGCAGAGGGAATGCTACTACAATGAAGAAAAAACTGGATGCAAACATTGCCTTTCAAAGGACAAAATGCTCTTTGGAAGAAAGGCACAGAGCAGAAGCATGGACTCCAACTACTACAAAAGCAAAAGGTCTTGTCTATTAGACAAGTTTTCCAGGAACTGATAACTGAAAGCAACAAAGTTTGAGCATATCAGACTTTAACATGGTTCATATTTGATGCCAAATTTGAACTTCATTTCTCAAACACTTCGAAGCTCGTGTTCTCAGACTGAACTCTGCAGGCAGACAAACCTAGGTCCCATCTAAGTTAAAAACCAACCAGGCTAAACTTTAGATATAGATATATAAATAGATATAGATACATAAAATAAACTTTAGATACAGAAATATAAAATAAACTTTAGATACAGATATATAAATATCTCTTTAGATACGGACATAGAAAATAAAGTTGACTTTATATATAAACCCTGCCTCACCACTGCAGAAAAGGAATTTAACCTGAAATTTGCCATGAGCAGATAATAGAGCAAGTTCTTTCGAAATCCAGGCTTGTCATGTAGGAAGTTCGTGGATTCTACATGTAACAACAGCTGTCACTTGGATGTGTCACATAAAGTTGGTACCAATATTACCACGTTTCCCAGTCTCAAGCAGGCAGTAAAGTAAGGAGTGATATTTATCTGCGTGTGAGCATAGGAAGACCATAAGCAGTGTTGTAGAGATGTTAATCTGTCTATAAAATAAATGAGGATTTACATGTGAGAGAATTAAATCTCCTGTATCACCAACAAGCACTTCATTCAGGAAGCAGTAGGATTTTGCCCAGAATGTGTTGAGAATCACCACATCAGTTACATCGAACTACTTCTGTTGGTTTAAGCTGAAGTATATTATGGTGAAGGGATGTGGGGAGGGTGGTTTCAACAAAGACTTTGCTGGCAGGTTTCAAGCACATTTTCCAGCAGCACAGGGAAATGACATGAAGTACGTATGGAAGACATCCCTGTGCAGGGAAGCATTAAATTCCACCTGGATTTAAGTGTTACACACATGCACCTGACAAACAGCCCAAGACTCCATTTTAGAGTAGTTTCCTTAAGATGCTGCAGTCAGGGAAAACTAATAAAATTCAAATTACTTGCATTAAGTTCCCACTGCTTCCCAGTTTTTGCACATGAACACCAATGACACCAAGCAAGACAGCAAACCCAGAGGAATGAGCACAGGGAATACAGCAAGCTGAGCTTGGTTTTTAACACCTCCCTGGAAGAGACCTTCCGACACTCAACAGGCAGAGAGCAGACTGTTGGTATCCTTCCTACCGTGTTACAAAACCACACACTTGACATTTTAACAATGCTTTTATTTGCAATTATCCTTTTCCAAATAAAAATAGAAAGGAAAACAGCAGGAGAGAAACAACATTGGAAAAGCTATGCACATGAGAAGTGAAACAGCTATTTGGAGATTAGGTTCGAGCCTAAACTTTATTAAGCTTGCAAGTACAGTTTTCTTTGGCTTCCAAGAAACATTAACACCCATTTCCACTGAATATTCTCACCCCCTATATATGACCTATTCTACCTCAGAGTATTTAAATGAGAAAGGTATAGCCAAACCCAAAAGCTTATTTGCACCAAGTCCACCTGCTAGAGCAGAACAGGAAAGTTTCAAACTTAGGACAAGATTACATAGATTTCTTTCAGGCTTCAAGCCAGTAATAAGGATGGAATTGTACTCTAGTTAATTAGTTTAGATACAGCAGCAAGGATTAGAGACAGATGCATCCTTAAGCTTTGGATAACAGTGACGTTTGGATTAAAGCTGTTAGGAGGAAGTTCGAGCTCTCCATGATGGTCAGTCAGAGATGCAAGCAAAAAATCCCACAGCTGCACAGACATTCTGCCCAACAATGCAGCATTATGTGCTTTGGGTCTTCACTGCACATCACGCTTTGTTTTACCATCACAATTAAATGATGCTTTAACAGATTATCATTACTAACAGAATTTAAATGAGAGTTTCAAAGGATAACTAACTATTCTGTAATGCTGCAAGCATCTTTGTCTAGATGAAGAGACTCATTTACTAGTGTCTTCCTTAGTAAGATTATAAGGTGCATCTTAAACCAAATGTTTAGATCCTATCAACGTGTGTTATGATATAAAACTATCCCAAAAAAGCAAGTACAAGACTCCATGCATATAGAACAACTTCCACACAGATGGAGAAAAGCTTGGCCTGAAAGCATACATCTAGCACCACAAGAAAACACCAACCCAAGTTTTAGTATCATTTCAAAGAATTGTTAATATCTACCTACACAACTACATTCAGATTCCAGTTATTCTTGAACCTGGAATTCCTGTATCTCACATGCAAAGCTTCAAAGGTAAGCTGCCTTACCTTATTATTTGTTATGGCATGGACACAGGGAGTACGGGAAGTTGAACCTACTCTACTCATACGAAGACCACTGTGTTAGAAAATGAAGCCCCTAAGAACACACCTGAAATAGGTACAAAATGTCTTAAACCTGCTGTTGTACTGCCTTCTAGAACAAATGGCCAGGTCCAAGTTGTTTCCTACTGACAAGTAACTAGAAATATAATACATATATAAAAAAAAAAACAAACAGTATTTCTGATTGAGACAGATATTGAAGAAAATATTTTGCTAAATGGGTAGAACATATACCAAGTCTACAAATAGCTGTAGGGAATGATCACTTGGGTATCAGGAGATTTGAGCTGCCCCAGAAGGAATACTCTGCATGCAATGAGTTCTGGAAGCAAGTGCTGTACCCCCACTGCCCTGCCCCTGCCCCAAGCACTTGGCAGGAAGGTTTAAGTAAGATTCATTGTAGTATAAATCCAAATTCTGCACAGAAAACAGGCAATAATACAACCAAACCACACTAGAGATACCTTATCTATGGCTTTTCCAACTCGGGATACGCTGCTGTGAATGTCTTTATGATCAGAGGCCAGTTTTTGAACTGTGTCTTTTATTCTTTTACAACACTGTGTCATAACAAGTGAAATTGTCCCCGACAAGTCTCCATCTTGATCTAGACAAAAAAGAGGCAAATTAGTGACTTTGTAACAAATAAATGATAACCTTAAATCTCTTCATAAGCAACAACATACAAAGACAAGACATGGTATTAAAATGAAGAAATGCAATCCAGGGAGTATTTGCAATGCAAGATGGGTTTAAATGAAGGAGGATACACCTGTGGAATTAGGAATCCAGTCACAATAACACTGAACAAGAGCAACAGTTTAAAAGATTAATGTGAAGTTCTCATGTGTCTCAGTCACAGTAGATTAATAAACACATCTCCAAGAAACACCCCAACCCACCAAGCCCACAGGCTGTAATGGGAAGCTACTGAACCTACTACAGGATCTGTTTTCTTTTAGATGGTTCCCTCAAGATACATCCTGTTTAACCTCCAGGTGGAAGCAAAATTTGGATCCATGAGGGCCCAATTCTTTCTTTCCCTGCAAACTGCTCACTTATATCAGACTCTGGACCAGGTTGCCCAGAGAAGCTGTGGCTGCCCCATCCCTGGCACTGTTCAAGGCCAGGTTGGACACAGGGGCTTGGAGCAACCTGCTCTAGTGGAAGGTGTCCCTGCCTGTGGCAGGGGATTGGAACTGGATGCGCTTTAAGCTCCCTTCCAACCCAAACCATTCCATGATGCTCTGTAACTTTCACTTCCTGACTTGTGGGAACAGCTCTAAACAGCCAACCAGTCTCCAATTCCCCTCCAGGGATAAGAAGCAGCACGTAAAGGACCTGTCTGCGAACATCAGACCCACTCTGTCTTGTTACAAGATTTATTCTCTAGAAGCTGGGACATTTTTAAGCTGTTGTCCAACCAACAGGGACAATGCTGGATGACTCATCCTGCAGATGAAATAATACATACAAAAGGTTTCCATGCCCCTGACCACATCACCACACTGAACAGTTTATATCCTTCATGCCTCAATTTAAACATCACTCAGTAGCTTTAATCAGAGAATAAAACACACTTTTCTGTGCTTTACTCCAGAGCCCTTTCTTCCAGATTTTGATTTCAAAATACAGGAAGAATCTCTTTTCCAGTCTTACCTATAAAGGTCTCTCCTTCCTCAAAGTTCATTCTGCATGAAGAATATTCCCTTTAGGGACACAGACTTAGCAGCCTTCAACTGCATGGGAAGGCTCATTTAAGTGGGAGAGCAGCCCAGAAACACTTCCCTAACATTCCGGATCCAAACCCTTCATGTGAAAAAATAAAATCCCCAAAATATCTCTTTAGAAGGAAGCTTTTAAAAGCAACCACGTTCTCCATAAAGTTTGTTCCTATCTCATGTTGTATTTTAACATGCCTTTGGTTTCAACAGCACGTTAAGAGTCCACTTTCTGGTACTGTGTGGAAAGCAAAGCACTGGTGCATCCCACTGCCTCCACAGGACTGGGAAACCAGGGACAGAAACAAACACAGCTTACACTTAACAGAGGAAAGCCAGAAAGAAGCTGTAATCACAGGGGGCAGGTAATAACTGACCAGCCACTTATTCTATATATTTTCTTTTATGCACCCCAACTCTCAATCCTGTTCATAGCAACAGCAAAACTGCCTCACTAGGAAAGCAAATAGCTCCTGCTCAGCCTCACAACTGAGGAAGCGTTAACAGCACTTTGCAACATCCAGAGCTTTTAAGAAATACTACAAAATAAAAGGCTTTAACTCTTTTTCTCCATCCAGTCCCATGAAGCTACTGATCACCTTCCAGCAAACAGCTAACAGGGCTCTGTATTCTTCCTAGTGGGTGAATGAGGAGTAATAGCACCGAAAGAGTCTCTTCACATTCACCAACTTGACTCTGTGCATCCCGAACTAAAACCACCAGATCCACTCAACTATCCCACCAAGTTCACCTCCTCAAATTAGTTAAAGAATAAGCATTATTTCTCAGTTGTTATTTAATTTTTATGATAGTCATTTCAAATCATGTGAAGGAGCTTAAATAACTGCCTGCTGACTCCTGCCAAGAGAAAATGATCAGTCAGAGATTACACAACAAGCAAAATGGAAATACTCCTTCCCCAGTAAACAGAGAGGTTCAAATACACTCTCTTAACAGCCTTCTTGTTGCAAGAAAAGCCATTAAGCAAAAACCAAAACAACTGACATGCAGAACTCTTTTCACCCCAAGCAAATAATTACTGAGCCCCAACACCTACTAGAGCAGAAAGCAAGTACAGTAAAGCAAGCACAGTAAAGCAAGGAAATATCAACATAAGAAAAGCCACCAGAGCTGTAAGAGAACAGGTTTCCCCTCTGCACCCATCTCAGCTTTAACTAAACCATGAGCTACTGCTAATAAAGCAGCAGAAGAAAGCCTGCAGAGCGTCCCCCTGGTAGTTCAGTGTGCACAGAACACTACAGCCTGAGAGTATCCCCCTGTATCATGTACATACAGTCAGAATTAAAGTGTATATAGATATTAGCGAGCAGACACTGGGCACATTGTAAAGCCCAAAGCCAAGTTTACTCAGCCAGACACATTTATTCCATTCAAGAATATGCAACTCCTGCCTTGGCTGCTCCAGGAGGCAAGATCTGTTCAGGGAAGAGAGAACAAAAGCAAACTTTGTCTTCCTATTCACAAGCCTTCACATGGGGCTGTTCTGTACTTGGGCTTTAACATGAAAACAACTCAAGACATTTATTTAAGAGACTCCATCAGTGGGGAAAAGAAAATCAATTTAGAGGTTGAAGCAGCTTCTAAGTTTCTCTTTCTCCACCCATCTCCTTTTTATATCCACTGCCTATTTCAGGTCTGTTCATATATCTCTGCCCTCCCATCTTGTCCTACAGCATTAATTTCTTCTTCAGCACTGAGGGCTTTCTTTTCCTTTCCCCCTGCCTTCAAAATGATACACACAAGCACATTTCTGCAGTGCATAGCCCTGAATTACAGAGCTCCATTTTAAGCACCCTGGCTGCTTCCACTTCCATCAAGTTCCAAACATATTCAGAATACAGTCTATAAAAGCTAAAAATACCTGTTCTGATTAGAAAGCTATAAATGACAAGCTAAAGAAACACACTAAGAATTTTGCCACCTATGAAGGCAGCTTACCCTCAGATGCCAAAACTAAACAGAGCCCCCAGATGTCCGAGGGTGCCCTAATAACACACTGGGTTCATTCTGGAGTACTTACTAAAGAAAGCTCAATCTGGGATGTGTTCTGCTGAGGCAGCATCACCACTTATTTGGGAAGTGCTAAGCATGCCCAGGCCCCTCACAGGACAGTCCCAAACACTGTTAATCCAAGGCTGGATGGAAAACCCAAAGAGGACCCTGAGGGAACTGCACACTGGAACCTTTTAATGTTATTATGAAGGGAGTAAAAGCTCTGGACCTGTTCCCACAGACAAAGCTTTAGTGTCAGAGTCTACAAAGGTCAGTACAAGCATGAGGGTCACACCATGCAGCGTGTGTGAAGACACACATTTTATGAACTGTCCTTAATGCACAAGCCCAAACCATTTCAAAGGGTTGGACTGGCTGATCTCCAGAGGTCCCTTCCAACCCTAATGGTTCTGTGACTCTGTGAGCAGCACAACAGGCATATATGGAAACACAGTTCAAAACAATGCCAAAAAGATCAAACATTATTTCACCCTAGATAAACGCCTCAGAACGGGAGCTTGGTGTTTGCTCTCTATGGACACTGCTGTGTACACACAGCAGCCCTAACACACTCATGTTTGTGTTCCTGAATACGCTCATTTGTGAGCAAGCTGCGCACCTGTATTAGTGCAGGACTACACAAAACACATTTTCACCTGAACCACACAAAAGCAGCACAGTTTGCTCCCAAGTTTGGGCCCGGGAGCTCCTATTTTTAACCCCTGAGCCATCCCTCGCTTCCTGCACGGCCTCGGGTCAATCTCTTCAGCTGTCTCAGCGCGCCCTCCCACCCCACCAGCACCACCTCCACCTCGGCGCTTTCGCAAGGTTTAAACGGCTCATGTTCAGAGAGCACTTTGGCCACCTCGCCCGCCTGCGCAAGTGCTCAACACCAGCTGTAAAACACAGACGAGGCTTTAGGAGGCCGTTGTTTA
>NW_009926189.1:16415-16718 GCF_000696875.1 Nestor notabilis
GCGAGCCACATCAAAACAACTCAGGGGCTTCGGAGGGAAAAATCAGTTAAATAAGAGGGGGGAAGAGGAAAGCAGGACAGCCCTGCTGTCTGTTTCCCTCGGGAGTGACTAACGCCTTGGTAACTCAACATAAAGGCACAGAAGGTAGGAACAGGCTGACCTGGGTCAGGCCGTACCTGCTCATCAGGAACAAACCCTCCTCTTCAGCACAGAAGGCCCGGCAGGGCCGATACCTGCTCCTGCCTTTAACTCTTCCCTGTCAGAGCGGCACACACAGCTCCCACTCGAGCGGGGTGACACCCC
>NW_009926190.1:0-296 GCF_000696875.1 Nestor notabilis
AGCCCCGGTGAGTGCGGCCGCGGCGCTGGGGGGGCGCCCCCGGTGTTCCTGTTCCGCGGGGCTTGGTGCGCCAGTGCAGCTTCAGTTCTCCTTACCGGTCCCTCTTTATCAGAGTGAGCGAGAGAAGCAGGAGCAGACGGAGGCGCAGAAGGAGAAGCAGAGAGAGCTGATACTGCAGCTCAAGACACAGCTGGATGACCTGGAGACGTTTGCTTACCAAGAGGGCAGCTATGATTCTCTGCCACAGTCTGTGGTTATGGAAAGACAACGGGTAAGGCTCCGGGGATTCCACGACG
>NW_009926190.1:311-3649 GCF_000696875.1 Nestor notabilis
TCCCTATTTCTTGCCAGCAGCTGTAGTAAAGTATCAGTATCACAGAATCCCAGACTGGTTTGTGTTGGAAGAGACCTTAAAGCTCATCCAGTCCCAACCCCTGCCACGAGCAGGTTGCTCCAAGCCCCCGTGTCCAACTTGGCCTTGAACACTACCAGGGATGGGGCAGCCACAGCTCCTCTGGGCACCCTGTGCCAGTGCCTCAGCACCCTCACAGGGAAGAGCTTCTGCCTCAGAGCTCATCTCAGTCTCCCCTCTGGCAGGTTAAAGCCATTCCCCTTGTCCTGTCCCTACAGGCCCTTGTCCAAAGCCCCTTTCTGTTAGGTCAATGAATGGGTCAAGGAGGGTTGTGGAGCTCACGGGTGGCAGTGCCACAACAGAGATCATGCTGCTAATGTGTTCTGCAGATGATTATAAATGAGTTGATAAAGAAGCTGGACATGGACTTGAGCGAAGATATTGCAACGCTCTCTCCAGAGGAATTACGACAGCGTGTGGATGCTGCCATAGCGCAGATTGTTAATCCAGCCAGGGTGAAGGAGCAGCTGGTGGAGCAGCTGAAGACACAGATAAGGGACCTCGAAATGTTCATCAACTTCATTCAGGGTCAGTGCTGAGTTTTAACATGAGCAGAGACTGAATTGCTTCTAATTCCCTGGGAAAGTCATGAAGGGGGGAGGTCATTGATGTCAGAGGATGCAGAAAGAGGTTTTGGGTCACAGGGAAGTACAAATGTCTGAACTGATGGTAGTGAGAACAAGACTGACAAAAAAGGTGCAGAGAGTTTTAAGGAATATTGTCCTTAATATTTGGGATCCACAGCTTAAATTTACAAGCGTGAAATAATAGTGTGAAATTCTCGTTCTAGATGAAGTCGGAAGCTCTGGTAAGGCAGAAGATGGACACTGTGAATGTGCAGGCAGGAAAGATGGTGGTGGCTCCCACAAACCAAATACACGGCCTTCTGGAAACAGAGGTGGGCACTGCGTGGCTCGGAGCTCCCAGCACGGCTCCTGCATCGCTCACGTGAGGTTCATGAGCATGAACCAGCAGCCAGTCGTGCTAAGCTGCTTTGCTGCTTTCCTGGCAGTTGGTGCTCATGCTTTCCTGCTCCCACTGACAGAAAGTCTGTGTCCAGTTCCATTCCCTTCCTCCACGGCTCCCTGGAACCATCAGAGAACCTGAACATGCGGCACAGAGGGTGGGATTGGTCCTCAGCGGAGATCAGGAATATAAGGGGCTTCTGGTAGTACAAAATGCAGACAAACAGAGCAGCCTTGTCTTGTACATGCTGTGGGTGGTGCTGTAATTAATGCTCTTTGAGCTCTTGGGTCTGTGAGTGGATACAGAGAGCTGGATGGATCCAGTGCTCTTCATAATTTGAGACTTGTCTACTTACACATGAATTTACCAGAGCCAGAATAATGTACTAGAGAAATCCTGCAGTACCTTTACCTCCTGTGATCTGAGGCATCTGCCACTTGTCAAAGACAGAACATGGGCTCAGATGGAATTTGGGTCTTACCCAGTGTGGCTACTCCTACAAATCGAATTTAATGGTGGCATTAGGAGTAAGCACTGCATCTTAGCCTGCTGAGGCGAGGCACTGCTTGAAAGTAGGCAGTGATCTCCCTCAGCAAACCTTTTGGTATCTCCTAATCATTCATGTGGTACAGTTGTGTCTACAGAGAGATCTTTGCTCACTCTGTATGTGCTCACTGGGAAACCTGTTGTAGGATTTCCTCTCTGTAAGATGACCTCGTTGTTGGGAACAAGCTGTGCCAATGTTTGCTTTTCTGGTGGGCTTCAGTGCTTGGAAACTAGAAAGAGTAGCATCAGTCCTAGTGTCAAAGGCCCCTGAGGAGGAGAATCTGTGGCGGAGGAGGAGGAGACATTTGCATTCCCTCTGTGTGTCTGAAAGAGCAGAGCTGTTGATTCCTTAATGATGAAGTTTATTTTTCTCTTTCATAACCTGGTCAGTGAACCCAGAAGATGCCAGAAAGATGAGAGAAACAGGCCTGCACCTCATGCGTCGCATGCTTGCTGTGCTGCAGATATTTGCTGTCAGTCAGTTTGGTTGTGCTACGGGTCAGATTCCTCGCACCCTCTGGCAGAAGGACCAAGACAACAAGGACTATTCCCCCTTAATCAAGAAATTGGAGCTGTCGGTAGAGCGGGTGAGGCAGCTGGCTATGAAGTACCAGCAGGAGGACCACGTTATCAGTTCCTCCGACCTGCAGGACGTTCCCTTAGGAGGCAGGGACGAGCTGACTCTGGCTGTGCGGAAGGAGCTGACCATCGCTTTGCGAGACCTGATGGCTCATGGGCTCTACGCCTCTTCCCAAGGAATGAGCCTGGTATTGGCACCCATCGCGTGCCTGATTCCTGCGTTCTCCTCCTCGCCGCAGACCATGCACCCCTGGGAGCTCTTTGTGAAGTATTACAACGCTAAGAACGGACAAGCCTTCGTGGAATCCCCAGCTCGCAAACTCTCCCAGTCCTTTGCCTTGCCTGTGACAGGAGGAATGGCTGTGACACCCAAACAGAGCCTGCTGACCGCGATCCACACTGTCCTCACGGAGCATGACCCCTTCAAGCGCAGCGCAGACTCGGAGCTGAAGGCGCTGGTGTGTATGGCACTGAACGAGCAGCGCCTGGTCTCCTGGGTAAATCTGATCTGCAAATCTGGAGCTCTGGTACAGGCCCACTACCAGCCATGGAGCTACATGGCAAGCACAGGCTTTGAGAGCGCGCTCAACGTTCTCAGTCGCCTGAGCAACTTGAAATTCAACCTCCCAGTTGACCTGGCTGTGCGGCAGCTGAAAAACATCAAAGACGCTTTTTGATGTGTTTTTATTGTAGATCATCCCTTTTCCACAAGCAGGGCAGCTGCTGGGCTCAGAGCCTGGCTTTTTTAAGACCAAGTTTGTCTCTGACATTGATACCTGCTCTTAGGGAAATCTTACGGTGTCTGGATGCTGGAAATCTGTGTGTTTACAAGACTGCCACTGCAAAGCTGCTGTACAGCACCTCACCCTGCCCCTTATGCAGCCCTGAAGAGCAAACCCGCTTTGCTGGTGCGTGTTCGTGTGTGGGGCTGGCAGCGGCCACGGAGCCCTGTGCAGCTGCAGCTTTGCCCCTGTGCCGCCTCAGCTCTAACTGCTGCCCCCGTACGCCTCCTCCCGCAGCCCGGGGCAGGCTGGGCCATGCTGGGGGGTGTTTCGCTGCCTCGGGGGCTGCCCTCCCCGCTGTGAACGTGGGATAAAACCGGGGCAGAGCTGCGGGGGGCGCTGCGGCTCCTCCGCTTGCTCTGCTCAGCAGGCCCCGAGCTCCTTCTC
>NW_009926191.1:0-332 GCF_000696875.1 Nestor notabilis
AGCAAGAGGGGAAAGCCCCCGAAGGCGCCGAGGCGGCCGATGTCTGCGTACATGCTGTGCGTGAACGCCAGCCGCGAGCGCATCAAGTCCGACCACCCTGGCATCAGCATCACAGACCTGTCCAAGAAAGCTGGTGAGCTTTGGAAAGCCATGTCCAAGGAGAAGAAAGAGGTGAGGGACGGGGTGCACAGGCTGAGCCTGGCCTGGGTCGGGAGGGTGGACGTGGGGAGGCCGGAGAGGCCCTTGTTTGGTTGCAGGAACTTGGAACTCCATAGATGGGAGGTTGGGAAGGGAGCATGGCTGTGGGGAGGTGGTGGCTTGGCGCTGTTGGT
>NW_009926192.1:0-397 GCF_000696875.1 Nestor notabilis
CGACCCTTTGAACCAAGCGCCTGATCGTCCCCCCCATCCGCCCGCTCAGCACCGCGCAATGGGAAAACCCAACGTGGTGGGAAAACCAAGGCGGGGAGAGGAACGAGATCGGAGAAGATGCGGAGGCAGCGGAGGGAAAAGGGGTTCGGGGCCAGGTTTGCTCCCCAGGAGCTGCAGGGGGGGTGGGGGGAACCAGAGCCCCAGCCCAGGCGAAGGAACCAGCTCACCGGGAATGTCATCCAGGAGCGATATCCTGGGGACGCGCTTCCCTGAACAAAGAGGGATCGCTCCGGAGCTTCAGGAACAGGAGGAAGAGCCCTGCAGCAGGGGTGGATGTGGAGGGATGCAGGGACACGCTCTGGGAGCAGCGGGGACTGAGGCCACGTGCGCCGGCAGC
>NW_009926193.1:0-209 GCF_000696875.1 Nestor notabilis
CTGCTCTGTGCCATGGCACTCACTGGACCAGTTCTGCTCAGTGCCTTGGGCTGCAGGAGCAGTGCCATGGCCATGCATGGATGACCAGGAGCCCTGTGGCATCCCTCTGCCACCCTGTCCCGGGCTGTCTCCCACCTCCAGCTCCTTGCTGCCAAACTGCAGCTTCATCACTCATGTTGTTTGTTTTTAACTCTTCATTTCTTTTTTGG
>NW_009926194.1:0-18393 GCF_000696875.1 Nestor notabilis
TGTAACAGGCTAATATTATGCATTATAGAACAATCGTATTCGCTTAAGTTTATAAAATAACTGTAGACAAGTAGATGCACTATTATGAACCCCATAGCATGGAGAGGGGGAATTGTAGAGTAAGGCCTGGCACTCGGAAGATCATGTGATGTACGGAAAGAATAGGAACAGGGAAGTAAGCTATAAGCGCCACGTAGAATAATACCTTATAAGGTAAAAACCGCTGACTTGCCCCCTGATTGGGCCGACCCGCTCAGTTCCGCATTGCGAAAGGTATATAATGCTCGCTGTGTGCACAATAAACGCTATTTGATCGTCCGCCATATTGTTGTCTGTGGTCTCTAGCCCTAAGCCAGGGGGATGGCTTAGCTCTGCAAGTCTTGGCTGAAGCAACGCAGCAACAACAAAGAAATTGTGGGGTTTAATTTTTTTATAGCACAGCTATTTCTTTTTCTGAAGAAGTGAATTCCACTATGGAACAACATAACCCATAGTAAGATGACTCTTACTGTGCAAAAATTAGATGTGATTTTTTTTTAAACAATTGTCCTGGGTTCAGCTACAGCAGTCATTTTTTTCTCCTTCTTAGTAGCTGGTGCAGTGCTGTGGTTTTGACTTTTAGCCTGGGAACAACGCTGATAACACTGATGTTTTTAGTTGTTCCTAAGTAAAGTTTACTCCACACAAGGACTTTCTCAGTCTCATGGTCTGCCAGGGAGGAGGGGAAGCCAGGAGGAAGCAGAGGCAGGACACCTGACCCAAACTGGCCAAAGGGGTATTCCATACCACAGCACATCATGCCCAGTATAGAAACTGGGGGGGAGTTACCCGGAAGGGGCAGATTGCTGCTCGGGTCGGGCTGAGTATCGGTCGGCGGGTGGTGAGCGGTTGTGTCCTCTCCCCTTGTTATTCCTCTTATCATTATTATTGGTAGCAGTAGTGGTTTGTATTATACCTTAGTTACTGGAGAGCTGTTATCTCAACTCGTGGGAGTTACATTCCTTCGATTCTCCTCCCCATCCCTGTGGGATGTGGGGGGAGGGAGGAACGGGAGGGGAGTGAGCAAGCAGCTGTGTGGTTCCAAGTTGCCAGCTGGGCTTGAACCACCACTGTTTCTTTTTGGTGCCCAATGTGGGGCACGAATCAGATGATTTACTTTAGCTATTTTCCTTCTGTATTTTACTGAGTCTCCACAAAGATTCCACTTCCTTTGCAGAAAATTACATGGAAAACAATTTTCAGATTAGCACCTCTGAGTAATCATTGAAATCAAGCCTCAGCTTTGCATTTAGGAGCCTCTATGTTACATTGTGCTTGTATAAAACACCACCTTGGTTGCTGAATGAGCACTTCTGGAGATAAATGTATGAACTACAGTAATCTGTGCTGCAGCCATCTGTCCAAATTACAGTGCAGCCTTGTTCCCTGCATGCTGGGCGCTAAAGAGGAAATGCAGCCTTATCGAAAAGTGATCTGGCTTATTGAGTAAAGGAACAGGAACAACTTCACATGGCCATTTTTCGTTAAGCAGCACTGCCCAAATTTCCAAAACCATCAATCTGAAGAATATTATATTTGACATGTTATTTGTTGAATAAATGCAGGGAAAAAGAGAGTCTAGACTACTGACTAGATTAATGTTGTGATTCATTTACTCAGATCTATTACCCAGTGCCTGAAAATCAGCTGTCTTGGTGTTGATGTATGTCTTATGGGTTTGGCATCGGTACCTTTAAGACTTGACCAGCTGAGAACTTTCCTAAATTAAAGTAAAACAGAGAAATAAACAAGATTAAAGTAAATATCAATAAAGGAACAGTTCACAAATAACCTAATATGTCAAGTAAAATATAGGAAATTAAGATCCCTGGCAGTGTTCAAGGCCAGGTTGGACAGAGCCTTGGACAACATGGTCTAATGTGAGGCATCCCTGCCCATGGCAGAGGGGTTGGAACTAGATGATCTTAAGGTCCTTTACAACCCTAACTCTTCTGTGATGTCAGAAAATTAATAGATGTGCTAAAAACAACTCCATAACCTACTACCCAGTGCTGCAAAATTTACTGTCATACAGTCGCTATAAATTTGTGGCAAAATACAGGAAAGGAAATAAATGGGATGCAAACCAGCAAAGTCAGTGCTGAAATGCATGCAATATTGGAAAATGTTTACTACTAACCAGACTGCTGTGATAGGTGTGAAAAATTCTAGTGAATTCCACAGAAGCATGTAAGACTGATTTAAAGTCTACCAGGAAAAAAATATATTGAAAGAGAAAATATATCTATTTAGATAGATAAAATAGCTTTCAAATTTTTAACCTTAAGAATTTAAGTGCAAGATGTATGATTAAATTTTATTTGATATAAGGCAAAAATAATGATAAAAATCTCCCAGTGGTTTAAGTAATCGGTTAGGAAAGATATTCAGAAATTCTGTCCCTTTGAATATACACTAAGGTCTCTATGAGGCTTAAGTTATGAATATATGTTTAGTTCATATATGCACCAATTTATGATAAATTAAAATTCACATGTGTTTTCTAGGAGTTCCATTTTGTTCAGTTAATTAAAAAAAACAGAATGTTCCTTTAGATCTCAGGGAATTCAGGATGATCTTTCTGTGTGAATTTGGGTTTTTTCTGTCACACATAGGAAACACCTTTGTGTGATCCTCATTTCTGGCAGTGCGAAAGTGTCAGCATGTGGCAATTTTCATGGTTAAAATGCAGGCTGTTGTGTCCCCTGTCACACTAACATTGGGAGAACAAGCTTTCCTAATGTATTTTGACCTGTCAGGCATCTTCTTCACTAAGTGCTAAAGACAACAGCCTGTGTCTGTTGACTGTGCTCAGGGATAGGTTCCACTGCTCTAAATACACGGAAGGTGACAGATCGGCTCATTGTTGGGTGTTAAATTTGTCAGAAAGAAGCAGCAGTTCAGGATGGGATTCAACCCACCTAACCGGGTATCTCCAGTGCAGATGTCTGATCACAGGTGACTCATTTTATGATCATTTTGCAATCAGGGAAAAGAAAAAAGCAGTGATTCATCTGACGTATTTTAGATATCAATTTCATGCTGAATCAGTCAAGCCATCCAAGTGCTTATTTCTCTTCATTGGTTGTAAAGGGAGTTTAGGTGACTAGCTCTGATCTAGACATGTACAATGAATCTTACTTTAAATTTTTTGATTCCAGTTTGAAGATTTCTCCTTGTAGGGCACTTAGCAAACAGGGATCCTAGTACAGTTGAGGGAATCAGAAAAAAAAAATAATTTAGGCCTGAATGTCTTATTTAGCCTAATCAGTAGATATTCTATATGGTCCTTCGGGGTACTAGATTGCGGGACTACATCCTTGTGCATTCATCAGGCTTGTGAGTGTTATGTTCTGGTCCGGCAGCCTCTGACACAGATGGTTCAGGCAGATTCCAGTTTCAGATCAGATCAGTACTCCAGCCCTAAAATGCCTATTGATGAGCTGGAATGTCTGAGTGAAAAATCGGGCCAGATTATTGCAGTTGCACCTGCTAGCTTAAAATCTGGGAAACTATGTGGAAAGGCGTAAACTCATCATATAGTAAAACTTCTGCTTTGTGTGAAAAGAAGAAAAATATAAAAAAGACAGAGATATTGTTATTGTAGAAATATTAATGTTTTTCCTCCAATTTTTGCTCCTTAATAAATTATAAGGAACTACAGATGTAGTTATAACATGTGTAAGGTTAGGGGAAAAAAAGCAAAAACCAACAAAATAAAACAAAACAAAACAAAGCAAAACGAATACAATAAATTTGCTGCTGTATACCAAATGTTTTGAAATCAAATAATATGTAATAACGGCTATAAAATGAACTATATAGTAGAGCAGTTAAGCTCTACAGCCTGCTTAGTGTGAATTCCACATCTGTGTGAACATATTTCAGACATTTTAATGGCAATCAATAGCTATCTGAGTGTGTATATGTCCTCATAAATTTGCCAGTCTCCCCTCACATGAGGAATGTGTGATACTTATGCTTTAATGTACACCTTGTAAAAGCTGTACAAGAAAGGGATCAAAATAAGAAACCTCCACTGATTTAAATGTCACATTGTTGTCATGGGTTAAACACCCATAAAAATTTACAGTTAAGATTAAAAGATAAGACTTCAGATAGTACCCAAGAAAATGACCTGTCGGTACCTAAGTATGTGAACTAGCTTATAAATGGGATAATACCAGCTCTAGGAGGACTGGATTTTCTGGCCTGATAAATGAGGCTTTTTGTTCTGCATGATTCCTTTTTTTTTTTTTTTTTTTTTTTTGTCCTTCTCATTTTTATCTCCATTTGACACTGTTCGGAAGATTGACATGAGAAATGAAAAAACACTTTTTTAAAAAATATTCTGGAATATCTCATAAATAAGGGAAGGCAGATGGAACAGATGTAATTCAGTTATACTGTGAGTCATGCCAGTAAAATTTAGACAAGTCCAAGGGATCTTTGTTGCGCAGTGAGAATCTGCAGATTCCCAGGCAATTAAAACCCTAGAACTAGAATTTACAGACCACCTTCTGAGCAACACTGCACAGCAAGTACACAGTGGTATCTAGAGATGAAAGAGATGAATTATAAATATGGTTTTGTTTTGTTAAGTCTGCGTGGTAAAGAAATTGCATTCAGTACAAAGAAACAGAAGGCTGCCTGCCTTCCCTTTGAACGTCTCTAAAAACAGCTTGGATGGACAGCTGATAAACTCCTGCGTTTGTAAGAATTAAATATACAGAAATATTCTTAACATAAGAAAACCTATTGAGTTAAATGTGCAAAGGTGAGTTTATCTCAGTTTGGAACAGAGAAACACTTTTTAAAGATATTTTTCTTATTATCTTCTGTACTCGATGTTCTAAGCAAAAGTTACTTCTCTTCTTCAGTAAACTAATGATCAACAGAAACACTGATCGTCATCATGTATTAAAATTTATAAGTGTAGGAAATCAGGATGATAAAACTTGCTTGGATCAGGTTCTAGCTGCTTACTTAGCTCATTCATATTGGTATATCTTTCACAGATATTTGGAATTAGAACAAAAGAAAAAAATAAATTAAAATTATTTTCCTGGTAATAAAACTGAGAAAGTGACAACATTCTTACAAACATTCCAGTTACTAAATATGTGGGGGTTTTTTTCATTTTTGACATTTTACTATTTTATGGTGTCCTTTATTAAAATTAATTTTTAAAAGTATTAACAACAGCGATTCTAATTATAGTCAGATGAAAACATCACTCCACATCCTAGTTCTTAACTGGACCAGCTCCTATTTTTAGAATTCTGAGGGGATCAGGAGATCTGAGGAAGGGTCACAGCTGACTCTGACACTAAGTCCCCACCACTGCAGGTAGCATCACGTGGACTCTGTGTACAGACAATCCTAGGGAGCCTTTGGAGCTACCAGTGACTTCTGGAGCTACCTCCTTGGTTTGTTTCCCCCTCCAGTCAGGGCTGTAGCATGTGCAGCAATCTGTGTGCCAGTACAGCATGCTGCAGTTGCATGATACAGTTCCTGCATATAAGCCATATTTCATCTGCTTAAGTGCCATATGCAACTACATAGCCATGAATTGGCTATTTTTGCCTTAGACGAAGTGAACCGTAACTAAATGCACACTGTTTCCAAAAGTAAAATTTAGCCCAGTGCAACTCTCAGAAAAAGTATTTGAATGTCTTTGATCCAAGGCTACACAACATTTTGACGTTGTAATGCTGTGAAGCACACCTTCAAAGACCTTCATCCACAATATTAGAAAATCAGCCCCCAGTTTTCTAGCTAGTTATCTTTTACATAAGTTCAGTGCCTGAAGAACTACCCTTGCACATATATGTAGCCTGGCAGTGCATTCGTTAGACTGGATATTCTTAACTGTGGCATCTTAATCTGATTATTCCAGGTCATGTACTCTTTTGTATGAAGTATAATCAATTTTGTCTCTCTGAATAAACATTATCATGATAGCATTTGCTCTGTACAATAGGACAGCAATTGTGTCTTTTCCAACAGCTTTCTTGTAGCTTATTCAAGAGAATGGCAAAAGATACGTAACAGTGCATTTTCACTCCCAAAAATGCTGACTCTGTCCAATATCTTGAATCTGGATTTTAATAGCAGTAATAGGGATAGTGCTTCAGTGTCCCTCTGTAAATATTTTTTATTTTGAGAGGAAAGGTGCTATGCGTGACAGAATTTCTAGTTATTTACTGAATATTCACTGAGGACCATAAGATGTAGGAAAGAAGGTAAAAAATTTTGAGAATATTAGACCTGTTTTCTCACCTTTATCCTCATTATTAATACCTTATTTTACCAATATTGATGAATTCTGTCAGTCAATTGGTCATCATTTTTATAATGCAGTGGCAGAGTTAGGGAGTTTTGAAGTGCAGGTAAACTGAGAAAGTTACAATAATACATGTATTAGTATATATAAATGCTTTGAATAAGCAGGCCTAATGAGTGTTATTCATTTCACTTGATAGTCAGTGAGGAGATACAAGGATATTTAAGGAGCAATTAACTTGATCCTAAGGTAAACACCTAAAACAGTCACAGATGAACCGTGTTCTAAATGTCCCCACTTCTCTTCATTGCCTGCAGCTGGAAATTTGATGACTAATCCAGGTTTAGTGTTTACTATGTAGGTGTTCAAGGCTACATAATGCTAATTCATTTGACTTGGCTGCCTGTAAAGCAGCATGTTACTAACGGGCATGGATATGCCAGGCTCAGTTTCAATTAGAACAGGTTACTCACTCTCACTTTAGAAACAGAGTTGTAACTCTATGGGGGGGAAGGATTTTCACTAAACTTTAACATATGTAAAAGGCTAATGGGGCTATTTAAGTTACATTTTATTTTCCTTCCATATACTGGTTATCTTAATTTTATCCATGTGACTCCATGACACAGTACTAAGGTTATGTTCTTTAAATTGTCTTTTTGTTTTGACTGATGAGTTTTCTTTTGTAAGAATATCTACTTGCTACATCCAAATGGGTAATATTTTAAAGATGTATGTAATTGCTTAGAACTCTTCACAGCTTATTCCTTTCTAGTTTATTGTACTGTTAGCTGAGACTATGTAGGAAATGGAACAATTGCTTGTACAGACTCTTTTGGAGGATAAAGGGCTCCAGGGTTAGGCTTAGCTTTCAGGGACTGAGTAAACCTATCTTTTGTCTTGAAGCCAGTCTAAAAATGTTGTTCTCCTAACCTATTTTACTTAACTTCAAGAATCAAAATGCTCATTGTTGACACAAGGCTTCATAGAGATACTAACTGAATGTAGTTCATTCTATTAATAAAATTACTAATGCTGAAAGGTTGAGTCTCTTTTCACTGGTGTAGGTCAGTAGACTGTACTCAGGGGAATTACGGTGCTGTACCATGGATGCAGTTGAGAATGTTTTGGGGCACAGAATATGCAGAAGAGAAAGACAGTCATTCAACAGGCCCCACTGACACATATGGTTGAACCAAGACCAAAAGAAAGTGGAGATTTTATTTTATTTTTTTTTTTTTGGTGGTAAATTATCTGTTTCCCTTTGTCTTGATAGTGGATATTCAGTACCAGGCTGCAGTTCCATACATTGCTGCTGGTAGTCTTCCCTGCCCAAGAAAACCTCAGAATCAAGGCAGGATGGGGCTGCAGGAAGCTCTTTGCATCTCGCTGGTCCTGTAATAAATTAAGCAGCTGGGGACTACCTCTCATTTTTGTCAGAAATTAAGACAAATTCCCCTGAATCTAGAAAATTCACTGCTAGACAAGATAGCACTGAAAAGCAGAAACTCTACTACCACAGTCTTAACAATGGGTCAAAAATTAAAAGGAATTCTACAAGGAAATGCTCTAATATATCCATTTCTGAATGTAGAAGCTTTCTCTGTTTATACTTAGGTTTGTTTCCTCACTAAATGCAGGACAGGATTATTAATTTGCAATCCCCCTGCTGTGTAGAGGTACTTCTCTCATGGCTAGTTACAGGTCCACTAAAAATAGGTTACTGTGTCAGGTGGAAAGCCCAAATAGATTACCAGGGAGAAAGCGTTATACCAGAAAAGACACTTGCAAGACATACTCTGCTTATCACAACTGAGACACAGACTCTATGAAATATAACGGGAACAAAATCAGAATATCTCCTAGCAGAGCTGGCTCGAGGTTTCAACTTCTTGCATACTGTTTGAATGGAGACACACTGGGACATAATAAACAGAATGTTTGACGCATCACTAATACTCATGGGAGCTGTAAGGCTAAATTCTTCGCTTACCCTCCCATCATGAACATCCACGTTGAATAGTACTGTGAAAGTCAAAAGCTGGGTCAGCAAACACAGTCCTTTGAAGATTTAATGAGCAATTTCCATTTATTTTGAATCGTATAACAGCACATCTGAAGAAGAAAAACCCAGGTAAGTAAAATGTGACACCTGGTCAACTTCTGTCTGACAGGAGCATTTTTAGCAAATTCCAGTACCACTGCGAGTGATTATTTACACAGTAAAAATTCTTGCTCTGTCAGCCTTTCACAAAACAATTTTATCCTTCTTCGAAAAAGTACATTCTTCCTAGCAGGATGTGTGTGCAACACCCTGAGCTCAGTTCCTATGGTAATGCATGAAATTCTGTAGATGAAGGAACAAATTTAGAGGCCAGCTTTATACTGTATATTTTAAAAAGAGATTCTCAAATGAGCAGTGTATGCAATATGAGTAGATACAATCTATTCAGTCATCCCAATTCAACTGTATTCACTTCTTCCGTTTTTCCTTTCATGTACACTAAATAATACATATAGAATACATTGCAGTCTATCAGCCTTTTAAAAGTTCCATCCAGCTATGTTTTTATTAATTAACTTTTCACCGAAACTAGAGTATGGTCTTGAAATTTACTGATATAATAAAGTCAAGAGACATCAGGACAAAGAACAATTTAGCTATTATAGAAGATGTGACTAACGTTATGGACTGCACGAATAGTATTGATATGAAATCCAGCAGTGCAAGTCCATTCCTTTATGGATCAAATAAAGATTCCTGCTTCAGATGTAGAGTTTTTCAGCTGAAAAATGGCTAAATCCACTGAAACATTGGACATGAGCCAACAATGTGCACTTGCAGCCCAGAAGGCAAATCATATCTTGGCTGCATCCAAAGAAGCATGACCAGCAATTCAAGTGAGGTGATTCCCCCTCTCTACTTTGCTCTGATGAGACCCCACTTAGAGTACTGCACCCTGCTCTGGAGTCTTCAGTACAGGAAGGACATGGATCTGTTGGAGAGAGTCCAGAGAAGGGCCACAAAAATGATCAGAAGGATGGAGCACTGCTGCTATGAAGAAAGGCTGAGAATGTGTTGTTTGGCCTGGAGAAGACTCCGGGGAGACTTTACTGAAGCCTTTCAGTACCTAAAAGGGGCCTACAAAAAAGATGTGGAGATACTTTTTACCAGGGCCTGTTGTGATAGGATGAGGAGTAATGGTTTTAAATTGGAAGAGGGGAGATTCAGACTAGATGTGAGGAAGACATTTTTTACAATGACAGTGGCCAAATACTGGAACAGGCTGCCCAGAGAGGTGATGGATGCTCCATCCCTGATGACATTCAAGGCCAAGCTGGATGTGGTTCTCTGCAACCTGATTTAGTTGAAAATGTCTCTACTTATTGCAGGTGGGTTGGACTAGGTGAGTTTTCAATGTCCCTTCCAACCCAAACTATTTTATGATTCTATGAAAACTTAGGGATCTAATTGGTCCCAAGAAAATTATGAGCTGTGTTACAATGCTGGTTTTCAGGGAAAAAACCCCAAACCAACAACAAAACCAAACCAAACCAACCAATCAACCAACCCATCAAAAAAATACAAAAAACCAAAACAAAAACAAAGCAACTAAACAAAAAATCCTCCAAAAGTAAACTGGATATTAACAGGATATATAAGCGACTGTTCTGAGAAAAAAATACTGCTTGCCTCCTGAAAAAAACATTTTCCTTAAGTAATTTCCTTAATTTTCAAATACCTTTACTAGGAAATAATAATAAATCAACAGCAGTTTTTCCCCAAGTAAATGAATTTATATATTTGTTTACCAAATTAGATAATCAAGAGACTTTTTTAATGATACAGTGACAAAAAAATCATCAGATTCAGTAGTGTGCAATTAATCACAGAACATTATTAATTTTAAAAGTGACTATTCAATCTGTGTTGATGTTCACATATATTTGTTATGGAGCCGTATTTGAACAAACAGCCCACCAATATAATTGAAATATTCTGGGAATAGTTCAGTATAGTACTCCTGGGAGATTTTCTGTGATATAGAGAGAGGAATCCCATTCATGATGTGCCATTGGCCTTGACTGATAGCAGATTTCTTTTAGCACACCTTTTTGATAGCTGATAGCCTTACAAGATTTCTTTTTCTTCTTTGGTTTGATGTGGTTTGTAGTTTTCAGCAAAATTCCATTAACGTATTTTCTTTTGCTTGTTTTTATTGTCTGTATGAAACAGTATTTGGCTTTTCATAAACTTTATACTTAACTTTTATTCTGCAACCATATGACTGGATAAACATATATTGGTATATACCAGATTATTTTTTGTAAACTTACTTACACAAGTATCATGCTTAACACCTTAGGTAGGAATTAACTATTAAAAAATACGCACATTGCCTTCTGCCCACTCTTCTATAAATATTATTAATAACAAATCATTCAATATCTAGCTAAAAATAGTAATTACATTAGGAGTAAAACAGATAGTATTGAAGTCTTTAATGTTATGACAAAAAGGCTTCAGATCAAACTACATCAGTGGGAAAAAGGTAAATACCCTTTACACAATTAATGCCAACTACTGAACTACTGTGTACATGGATAGAAGTGGAAGACTAAGGCTTGAGTGCCTGGGGTGGACTTCTTGTGTTTGTCTTCCAATTTCTTGATTCAAAATTATTCTTCATCCATTCAACTATAAGTAAGCCTAGACATTCCTAAACGTCACTAGTGCCTTAATTATCAAGCCTTCAATATACCTTAGCTGCCAAGACTGCATCCATGTTGTGCCTACACTGCTGCTCCTCATTCATGATAAGTATGACCCGTTCAGTATCTTCAGATCTACACTTGATTCAGGAAGCAAAGGTGTGATTCAGTTGGCTAAACATCGGTGATAAGTGACAAGTGCAATGATGTGTCTTGCCTAGCTTCTAACTGTTGCTTTGAAAGATTTTGGGCCTCCAAAAAGTCCTATGACATAACTGTCAACACCCTGTTATGTGTCTAATGACATTAGACATCTACATTTAGACAACTGATGCATAGGCAGTGGATAAACTTAGTTACAGATGAAGAATGCAGACATCTGGAGTTGGAGATCTACATGTGAGCTACATGTCTAAGTTCCCATGTTTCAATTTTAAACAATGATGAGCAATTATATTGAATTATGTTAAAGATCAAAGGTGCACATCACCCAGGAGTATGCTGACTGGGTTTCAAAACTGAGTTGCTTTAAAACAGATGGCATAGCATATGCTATAAAATAGCTAACATACAGTGGATTCTCTCCATGTGTCAGCAAGTGGATTGGTGAATAAACCTCTAAACTACAGTTCAGAACTGGATCTTGAATCAAACCTGTGCCGTTTCTTTTTGCTTTTTAGTACTAAAGACTCTCTTGAAACTTTGTCTTCTCTATTTGTCATGCCACCATGCATCAATCCCCTAGACAACCATACTCATCAGTTGTAAACGGTGAGCTTTAATTGGATCCCATTCTCTTCTGAAACCCCTCTCTTATTTCCAGTTTCAGGACAGAAGTAGGTGGAGGCATCCACACATTCTTTGTCATATTGAGAGTACTGACTCCTACCATTGTTTTTCCAGAAGCGCTCTCTTCTGTAACCAAAATAATTCTAGATAGTTTTTCTGACTTGATTATCTGTAGTTCATCCAGTCTTGGAATGCCTTTGCTTCCTCTCACATGGTAGTACTACTTTGTTAGATTCTAATTATTATTTTTAAATTTATGTATGTCTGAATAACCAGAGAAGAATGGTGGTAGAAATCTAATTTACACCATGCACTATTTTTCAGGATAGCCAGGATTAAAAATACAAAAGAACAAAAACTGCAACACCTCATTTTCACATTAAAAAATTGTTGTAAGTCTTGAAAATGGCATAACATTGTGGTGATTATAAGCAAAATGATAAATGGTACTAATTTTACCCATCTTCACTCTATAGATTTTAATTGTGAGGCTTCTGCTGTTCTGCAGTGAAAAAAGGAAACTATACTTCTACATCATTATTTATTAGTATCTGGTCCAAATTAATTACATATAATCATAGCAAACTAAGAATGAAAATACATCTTTTACTATGAGCTATACACACACACATACACATGCATACAAAGTATTAACAGTAAAAGATAATTAATATTTCTAATTGTTAACATAAAAGTTCAAGTACCTGAAATTTTTCTTTAGCTGTAAGTAATCTGACTGTCACGCCATGCTACAATACAATGTATTATCATCAAATTACTGTCTATTATGTTAAATCATGACAAAGCACAGAATGCATTGCAACAAGACAGAGCTTGTCAGTTGATGGGTTACTTCTTGACATGATCCGTCTGTGCATTAAACAAATGCAAACCTGTATTTCAGTATGGCCCTAGCCTAAGTCATTATTTAAAAATATTCTTTATTTTTAGAACTGAGTACTGAATTGAATCAATTGAATATTGTTGGGACAAACAACTATCTTGCTTGTAACTTTCATCATCTTCTTTTGTGAATTACCTTGTTCAGCAGTGTGAGAGTGGTCAATAAGAGACTTCTTTAGAGTTTGCAATTCCTCAGTTTTTGCACTTCAGCTAAGTGTCAATGACAGGGACTTGCAAAGTGACTGAGAAACATAAAACATGGAAATGTAGATGGGCTTTAGCATCTAGCTCAGAACAGGATGTGTAATGAATTTTCTGTCTTTATGACTGAGACCATGTGTTGCAGTAGCTCAGACACATAAACTTTCTTCTAATCTTGGAGAAGTGTCATGGCTCAGTATGCTACTCATCGTGACCTTTCAGTGTTTGCTTAGGCTGCTATGTCTCCTTAGCTGCACAAAAAGAAGAGAAATTACATGCTCTGGATTTAACCCTCCATTAACCAATATCTGTATATTCTATAATCTCATTGCTTCATTTTCAAGTTTTCATGAGGGTTATAGAAAGTTTAGGCTAAATAACTGAAGTAGACTAAAACATCCAATGTACAATTCCACTTGGAAATGTAAGGTGAATGGAAGGGTTGAAGGAAGACTTTATTTTTTCAATTTAATAAGCAGAAAATCTAGCAGTGTTACTTCAGAAGAGCTAGTTTATTTCCAAAAAATGTCCTGGTGAGGGGGAAGGATTTGCATGAAAGTACTGACAAGTGTGTACATTTGAACATACAAACAGCTGCAAACACAAAGTTCCAGTTAATATAGTACACAACAGACACTCTTCCCTACAGCTGTATTTGCAAGTCAATCAGAATTTCAAAGCTCTGAAAAGAGTCCAGTTTTAACCAATGTTTCTGAGGGGCTCTTAACTTGCCTCTTTAAAAAAAAAAATCACTCTGGCATGAAAGTTGGTATATATAAAGTTTACAACTTGGGAGCAATTTTTTAAATAAAGTAATACACCCTCATTTTTTTAAATTAAATTGTACAGCCTGTTAACATATAAGCCTAAGTATAGTTATGACATTTTCTCTACATGTATCAAAGGAGTATTTAATTACACATGGAAAATGTCGAGCTAGTTAGAATAACGCACATTTCTGAATTTCAAAAGACTGAGAAAGAGATTTTAGCTCAGCAAGTATCAGAGAAAAATAGTTGTTTAATGGACATCCAAGTTAAATATTAAGTCCCAGATAAAAAAAAAAAAAAGACAATTTTTTTCCCTAAGCCCTGTCCTAAGTTCACACTCTGATGGCTGTGTTTTCTTTCCTACACAGAACATAGAAGACATGATCTGAAGTATTATAAAAAGTATCTCATGGCATTTAGTGGAAATTATCTGGTAGAAGAAGAGTAACTCGGAATACCTCAGAGAAAAGGGCAAGCACGTATTATGTAGCAGGAACCTTGACTGAGCAACAATTAGAAGACAGTCTAAAGAAAGTATTAATTTCTAATACTGTGGCCAGGCTGCAGAATGCATTGAACTCTTAAATTTCACCAGTGACAGACACAGTGGAAAGCTGTAAAAGATATTTAAAATTACTCTTCTGAATTAGGAAGCCATCAGCTTCAATTTTTTTCAAGTCTGTGAGCCATTACTGAATGATTCATTAAAGTACACAGGACAAAAAGCAGCAAACTCTTAATGACCCCTTAACAATGCCTATCACAAATAACTGTGTTGATCTTCCCTGATTCCTGGCAGAGCCCTTACTTCACTGTTAGAAATAAAGGACACCTAGAAATTACCCTCAGCTCCCTGCTGTATTTGCTGGGTTCCTTGCTAATTCATGGCTAAATTTTAAGTCTGGACTTGTAGCTATGAGCTGCAACATATAAACTCATCGATATCAGAGGAAAGAGCTAAGAAAGGAGAAAGAAGGTCTGCCTCTGACACTACTGCTGATACTGTTTATATTACCACCCTTCACACTGATGCCCTCAGGAGAACATTGTATTTCAGCACAAGTGTCTTGGAAGGACAGTTGCTCTTACCCTGAGGAATCTGGAGAATAATAGAACTTTATCACCACAGTGTCAGCTTCTCAAAATTGTGACTTACTCCTGTCTGCACCATTTCCATCAAATCAAGTCATTTTGCAGGGGGTAAATGTTGTGCCAACTCCTATTTGGTTACAGCAGTGATGTCCCAGAGTCTGCAGGTTCAGCTTGACTGCTAGAGCTTCAGAGTTCTTCCATCTGCAGCACCATAAGGCTGGATAATCTGCTGGCACACATTATCTTGCAATCTTGTGCCTACATAGTAAACCAGAGTGTCTATCTTTAGGGCTGAATTCCATATGTAGAGATGATTTTTTAATTCTTTTACTCAATAGATCTTTATTTCAAGTTTGGCTTTACTGAAATCCAAGCAGCTGTTTACACAGACCTGCCAAGATACCAGTATGTACTCAGCTCCATACTGTGAGGGTAGTCATGTTCAATTCAGAGAAACTACTCACAGTAAGTACTTTTTAACTATTGATATTTATATTGTCATAGAATCAAAGCAGACCTACTCGGGTTTGTAACAAAGTCTGGCCATAATAAGTATTGTTTCAAGCATGTTCTTCTAAATAGACCTATATCTTGTTGGTTGATGAGAAACTCTACATGAGCAGGCAGTGTGCATTTGCAGCCCAGAAAGCCAACTGTAGCCTGGGCTGCATCAAAAGAAGCATGACCAGCAGGTCAGAGGAGGTGGTCCTGCCCCTCTGCTCTTGTGAGACCTCACTTGGAGGATTGTGAACAGTTCTGGTGTCCTCAACATAAAAAGGACATGGAGCTGCTGGAGCAAGTCCAGAGGAGGGCCACAAGGATGATAAGAGGGGTGGAGCACCTCCCGTATGAAGACAGGCTGAGAAAGTTGGGGTTGCTCAGCCTGGAAAAGAGAAGGCTGCATGGAGACCTCAGAGCAGCCTTCCAATATCTGAAGGGGGCCTACAAGGATGCTGGGGAGGGACTCTTTGTTAGGGACTGTAGTGGTAGGACAAGGGGTAATGGGTTTAAACTTAAACAGGGGGAGTTTAGATTAAATATCAGGAAGAAGTTCTTCACAGTGAGGGTGGTGAGGCACTGGAATAGGTTGCCCAAGGAAGTTGTGAATGCTCCAACCCTGGAGGTGCTCAAGGCCAGGCTGGACAGAGCCTTGGGCGACATAGTTTAGTGTGTGGTGTCCCTCCCTGCTCATGGCAGGGGGGTTGGAACTAGATGATCTTAAGGTCCTTTCCAACCCTAACTATTCTATGATTCTATGATCTTCATTCCTTTTCATGAATCTGTCATGAGCTGACTTCTGTTCCTTCATTTTTAATTCTGTCTTTATTTCACATGTTGCTAAACCTGCTTTTGTAGGTACTCATAGTATTTCTGGGACTTTTTTTAGGTTGTTTTTTTTTCATAAAGATTTTTCTAAAGTCTACTCCAGAGAGTTTTTAGTAGTTAAGAGTTTTAAAGCAATTTTGGTACCTTCACCGGTTCAGTGGAATTCTGAGTCTATGCTACACTAAGACCGTTGACTGTCAATACCAGCTGTCACCACAGCAAATGTAATGGAAACAGATTAGAGGAAATAGTTTCCTCCAGATAACTACAGCCACCAAGTTGGTGGTTTCCTGTATTCATATTCAGCTGATTTATTACCCTGTAAGAAACTTCTCAATTATTTTTGTTGATTTGTGTTTGTTTTTTAAATGGGTTTGGGGATTATGAGCTTCTTTTTAATTAATTTGCTTAAAGAATTAGAAAATATCTATGATTTGCCTGGTGTCACCTTGTTCTATCACAGTATTTATACAAAGGATGCGAGACAGATGTAAATCAATTCCCTTTTTCTATATGCCAGAGATTATTCTAGACATATAATATTCTCACTTTTTAATTGCATATGACTAAGAAAACAAAAATATATTTCAGATTATCTTTGTTTAAATTTTGTTTTGTTCCTTTCTCTAATGAAAGGAAGCTCAGAAAAAAACTGCTGCATCTACACTGTCTGGACAGCAGCAATAACCACATATCTGGTACAATTAAAAGGTAAAGAGAACTGGCTGACAACAAGGTCAGATGATTGGGGACATTTCAAGTATATGACCTTCTTGCAATTTCAAGAGGTTTTTATACATTTACTTTTATATGCAGAGATCTGTGACTTCCTCAACTGACTCCCTTCATTCTTATTAAAATCTCCAAGGGTTTTGTTTTTTTTTTTATTCTGTGACATTGTTGTGACAGGAGAGGTTCTATCCTTGAAAATAATAAGCATATTTTTGTATGGTTTGTAGCATGTTAGACTTCAAGCTTTCCACTCACTTGGAAAAGAGTGTTTTCTGCAATTTGCGTACAAACAATCTCATGAAAACAAACAAAAGAGTAAAGTTTATTTTTAATTCCATATTTCTCTTCAGAGATCCTGTTGACATCATTGGTCAAGTTCTTTCTTTGAAAATGCTGGATAAGCTTGAAATATTTCATTCAATAAGAGGCAGGTCTAAAGCAGATGGGATAGGATGATGCTTGGATTTTTAATGGGTTTCCAGAGAGGCTGGGAACTGGGACCCCAAAGGGAGTACAGCCCCAGGACAGAGGTATAGGCTGAATTGTCCCGCAGCTGGAAACCTGTAAGTTCCAGGTAGCTGCTCAGGGAAAAAGCTGGCAGCTACAACAGAGGTGTATCTGTTTCACCAAGCTGTTGCAGAGACTAGGCAACTTTACTGTGGTTGGATATTTCCAGCAAATTCAGAAATTGAATTTAGAATACTTTTTTTTCCTGGAAACTATGGGGTTTATGCTAAATTTATCACTGAAAGTTTCCTGAGCCTTAGCGCTACATGGAAAAAAGCCAATGTTTACTGGAGCTAGAGGAGCTGCAGATGAAATCACAATGACAGACAGTTTTTCTCTCTTTTAGAGTAATAAGAAATAGTGACATTTTCTCTAATAAAAAATGTTATCACGGATGTACTGGGTCCGCTGCTAAAAATCACAGAATCTGTGGCTTGAGATAAGGATGAACAATACTCCTGTAAATTAAAAAATCAGGAAGACAATTCCCACAAATATTAAACAAAAAATCAGCTTCAACAATCATCCCCTCTCCCCCACTCCATCACTGCTCTGATGGATTATCTCTATCAATGCTAGGATATGCTAACCATGTAATATAAATGTCATTTTCATCCATCTTTTTCCTTTGGTTTTATCTCGTTCTGAAGCAGGCTTGCTATGAACTTTAAATGTGTATTGTTCATGATGGAAAGTGTCCTTTTTCCTTTCTTTATGACATAGTCCTTCTTTTGGACATGAGAATAATGGACATGAGAATAATAATGTGAATGATGTTATGTACTGAAAAGCTGCATTTCTTGCTACTAAGTAGCTTTCTTGCTACTAAGATATTTCAGAATTCTTCAAGTATTTTTTCTCTGCAGTGATGTGCTGATAACATCACCACAAACATAATGCTATATGTTAGTAATAAAAATAGTCTGGAGGAAGGGTAGGGAGAAAAAGCTTGAAAAAGTACTAACAGAATGAATGCAATTCTTACATTCTTAAGGAAGAAACGATAATGCATGTCCTGGGTTCAGCTACAGCAGT
>NW_009926195.1:0-53088 GCF_000696875.1 Nestor notabilis
TTGGAACTAGATGATCTTAAGGTCCTTTCCAACCCTAACTACTCTATGATTCTATGACTCTCAGTTCCCCCCACCGAGTCCTCCAGCTCTTCACTGTTGCAATACCCTTGCTCTCTCTTTTACTGTAATACTCTACCAATTTCTACATCTTCGTTCTTACCTTCCTCTTCACAAGCAACTTATTCTCTTTGTCCTTGTTTCTCTCCACAAACCCCAGTGCACTTTGCAATTGCTCTTCCCAAATCCCAAGAAAAGGCAGATTGCTTTGCCAGAAACCCACAGAAACAGACAAACAACACATATGAGCAAAAAAAAGTTTCCCTCTTGGGCATAGGTAATCCTATTATATTTACAAAGAGAGGAAAGCCAGCTAGTGAGGGTGTTGAAAGCAAAATGTTTCTATTTCTAATTATCATGCATGAACATTTCCCTTGGCTGCTTGGCTGGCCAGGTAAGTTGCAAGCAACTTGGGGACAGGATGCCTGTAGCTGCACCCACTGATTTCTGCCAGCCTGGGCGAGCAGTCTGGCACAGCGTGCATGGTCAGCCAGGTGGGCAGGAGACCATCGCTGCTCCTTGGCCTGCAAAGAATCAGACCATGCATGTATGTCCTCAGCTGCTAGTACAAAAGCTGTTTCTCACACTGGAACTGACCTCACATCTGAATAGCTTTTCTTATGGGAAGAAATGTGCACGGCATGTATCAGATAACCTTAGGATTTGCAAATTTAATTTAGTGTTCTGTTCTGTAATTTAGTGACCTACTTGTTCAGCTCTGCAAAATAGAGTTCCCTTTCAACAGGTGAAGTCGTTATAGTTGGCCCCTGAACAAAGTAATTATTTCAGAAAAGATCATGGTTAAGATGTTACACTGGTTATTAACTCCTGAAAATTATTTTAGTTGGATAATATTTTTTTTTCTGTTAATAACTGTGGCCGAAGGAACATTTCCATTTTTTAGTATTATCCCACGCTAGTTTAAATAATTTGCAGATAAGAGGATTACAATCTTGAACAGGTAACTAGTGACTAATATGACTTTTAGCTTAAAGCAGACTTCAGAAATTCAAGTGAGACAACTATCTTACATGATTACCGAAGAGAGATCCTGTTGTTGTTTTCCGAAGTGTAACCACCTTAGGCAAAACAAGTGAGATAAAGTTGAGAAGTAGGTAAACTGTCTGTAGGGTTTGTAAAAATTATTGCTTGTTATTTCCACCCCTACCCCCTGTATTATGTTAATAAGAAGGTATTATACAACTGAAGAGAAGGTGATGAAAGAACAAGAAAACCCTTTTGCACAGAGCTTGGATGTTTGACATAAAGACAGTGGATAATAATAAATTACTAATTGTTTTTACATCATGTTTATTAAAAGCATTTCTAGAATGTATTTTAGTACTGTCTTGGGATGAATGATTTTGGCAATGTTTTATTGTAAAAATAAATTCTTAGGATTTCATTGTGTGAACCAAAATTCTTCATTAAATTTTAAACATTACAATGTCTTTTTAGCCGTTATGCCACTAGAAGAGCAAAGGTAGTGGAATACATAAATATACATACAAATATATGCATATATATCTGGTGGGAATTTATGGAAAATGCAAAAGATGTTCAAAAGCAGCTGAAGATTAGCATAAACTGTACAGTGAGCTGCTCTGCAAAATTGCTACCTTTTTTGCTGTTATGTGAATTGAACTTTCAAGAGTGCTGATTCTGCCTTGAGCAGAAGTGGCACAAATTTAAAAATGAAGGGTAAAGCACTCTTATCATTTGATCACATTTCTTTCTGGTGCCACTGAAGTAGAAATCCCATGATCTTGTGGAAAGCTCTACACTATTTAACTAAATGTAAGGTTGAGAGAGCACCTATTATATTGTAAGAAACTGTTATGCTCTCCGTGTCTTTTGACTTGCTGCATGCCAATACAAAGGGAAAATTCTTGTATTAGAAAAGAGAATTACCTAATTATAGATGAAAAATATCAGAAGCAAGAATAATATATCCACATTCTATTAACCTATCATATCACATTTGCTTTCATTCTCCTATCACACTGATGTGTAGTTTTGTGGCAGTAGCAGAAGGGCATGTTAGTTTTATTATAATGTTTGTTACTGTAACAATATTTCATGACAACAAAATGATCTATTTATAAGGGAAAAAAATCCTTTCTCCAGTCCTAGAGCATTGTTCTTGAGAACACCAACAATATTATGACATCAAGGGCACTTTGCTTCACAGACAGTAGTAAGATTCTAAGTCACAACAAACCACAAAACAAAAAAGATAGTAAACTGGAGCACCTTACTCTTCCTTGTTTTTTCTTGAATTTTTCATTACATAGAATCATAGAATCATAGAATAGAATCATAGAACAGTTAGGGTTGGAAAGGACCTTAAGATCATCTAGTTCCAACCCCCCTGCCATGAGCAGGGACACCACACACTAAACTATGTTGCCCAAGGCTCTGTCCAGCCTGGCCTTGAACACCTTCAGATATTGGAAGGCTGCTATGAGGTCTCCACACAGCCTTCTCTTTTCCAGGATGAATCTCTTCTCCGCCCAGCCTGTAGCTGTGCCTGGGGTTGTGCTGAGCCTGAATATTATCGACTAGTCAGCTATCTTATGAAAATTGTCCCATTTGACAATATTGAAATGCTGCCTTCATGGAAACACAATTTTGAGGAGGAAATAGAGTATTTTAATCATTACTTCGGAAATGTTCCCTCTCCATTTGTGTTCTAATTGCATCTATTAGCTGATCATACTGCCAAGGTATTGTGCTGTTCAAATCAACATGAATCTGCAAAGAAATCTGGAACTGTTTGTTTGGTCTCTAGTGGGAAGAAACCATAACAGCACTGTATGCTGTACTTAATTATATAAAAACTGTGGGTTCTTTTTACTATTTATACTAGTTTTATGCTCTGTCACTGTCTCTGAAAACTTCTAAATACTGAAGTATTGCCACAGACAAAGAGTGTAACTCTAAGCAAGTGATTTTTACCTCATCAGGCCTTGGTCTTTCGTCTGTTAAATGGGCATATTTCTACTTGCTGCTTCTTGGTATTTTTTCTTCCTGTTATCTTATTCAGATTTGGATTTTTAGCTCCTTGGGACAGGAACAGCAGCTGACTACAGAAAAATGCAATGCACATAAAGTGGAGCCCTTTGTATTGTTGATATAAAATGAATGTTAATATAGTGCAAATACCTGATAATACTTAGGCAATTTGTGATTATATAAAGAGTTTTTCCATGGTTCGAAATATATGTGATTTTCTGAGTTTGATTATGCAAAGATGAGAAGCATGCAGTGGCCCTAGCATTGAAAATACTTCGGGATTTTATTGCATCTGTCCTGATTTGAATCTCTGCATGCTATGCTGTCTATACACCTGAAATGGTTATTTTATGATTCAGGTTAAGGTGCAGCAAAAATTTCATGAGCATAATCATACTTGAAAAATGTTGTCTATGCATGGCAGGATTCTCTTAACAGCTGAGCCAGGAAGATTTCTGGCATTGAAGAATCCAATTTTTTCATCCTCCTTTCTCCAAGGATATCAAAGCCAGTATCTTTTTCATGTAGAATACTTTGTGCACTCCCAGAGGTATGCAATTCTTCAAACCTCAGAGGATTCTGATAAACATTCAGATAACAATAAGCTTGCTAAATTCATTTTATAATCTCATTAATCTGTGACCATCTTTCCATTTTATTTTGGAGAATGGCTGAGGGTATCGCCGTGCTGCATTGCTTAAATATTATTATCATGTGTGTTTGATTTCTTGATGTGAATAGCTGTCATTATCTTTGAGGTTTTATATTTTGTACAGATTTCATGTTTGGGGAGGTTCCTATTTTGATTAGTTAAGATTCTGAGAAGTCAGAATATTTTTGTTCTTGTACATTCTTTCAGTTATTAATTAAAGAGTAGAAAGTTTTGTAGAAATCCTTTGAGTAGACATTGTTTAGCCAATCTTTTGCACAAAATGAATCAAGAGTCCCATAAATCATAATTTTATTTATTACACAGCTCTTACTTATTTTCAGAGTGCTGTAAATCCTGTGTGTTGAAGATGTGCATCTGTAACATATATTATGCCTGGAGCATGCTTCTGCTCCATCCCAAGCCCTTTTTGAATCTACATTGTAGAAATATTATCCTGTCACTCTAAGCAAACTCATTAGCACACCAAATTTACGCCTGCACCAACATTCGTCATCTGTTTGCAATGTAGGCGAGTCCAAGCCATCTGCACACTGTAACAAGGATGTCCCATCTACCCTGGCACTGAGATTGCAAAGCCAGTTCCAGACAGAGAAAAAAGGACACTGCTACAAAGGAAATGTGGATTTATGGTAATGGTGAGGACACACCAAACAGTTCTACACATATCCTGTACTCTGGCAGTGTAGAAGCTAGTTGAGAAGCAGTATGGAAACACTTGCAAGATTAGGGCTTTTAGTCCTTGATCCAGCCTCCTTGGCACAATGCAGAGATAACTGTATGCCAAACTGTTTCCGTAGTTTTTCCCTCTACCTCAAAGAACTGATGAGACAATTTTCCTTCTTCATACCTGGTCCTAGAACATCTCTAGTTAGCAACCAACCATACAGAAGGTCCTGTCCAGGTCTGTTAGAGTGTTGGGCTAAAACTTTTTTGGTCTATACAGTCTTGACATGATTCAGCTGCTGAATTCTTAGGAAGTCTCTAGTGAGCTAATGTGAATTTAAATTCCCAAACACTAGTAACATGTCCAAATTTGTGTGGTTTTCAAAGGGTCAATGGCAAAAATTCACTGGTGTGTCCCTTAAGATTTCAGTTGCCTCCTTCAGAGAACGGAAGGTCTTACAAACCTAATTATATATATTGCTGCTTAAAGATGATGTGAAACAAGGCTATTTTGTGGGTTTTGGGAAGGATCTAACAATGTGAAAGTGCTAGCTTGTTAAAATGTTCTTTCCTCAAAAGTCATTAAGAAAATGATGATGAAAAGTTTTGAACTAAAGAGGACCAGAACTCAGTCATTGTTCAAATAAGGTAATGCCAAATAGAATAACATATAGTCAGACCTCAAGACGTTTTCTACGTTTTCATATTTACATCATTCTGAATGTGTTAAAGAAAGTGAAGGAATACTTACTAACTTTAATCGGTACTGCATGGCCAGACACTCTTGATTTGCAGTTCTGATTGATATGTCTCTTTTTGTTCTTAAAATAGTTTTATTCATTGGGCCTCCTTGGCAATACAGTCTCGGAAAAGTCTTGCATGTCAGCAGTGAGAGTCTAGTAGATGCTATTTCTGTGAAATAATTACAAGATTAGTTTCTTTATGATATTCTGCATCCCCTGAGTTAAATTGTTTTAATAATGACAAATCAGTGGCACCAAAACTTTTTAGGCTTTTTTCCGTAAGTACATACATATTCTGTATGATTTGATTTAGTTACCTGTACTGTAATACAAGAACAGTATTTGCATATTGCTGTTGATGTTACCTTTAAGAGTAGTTATATCTGGGGCATTCTAAATACACATTTTTATTGTTCTGTGTGTTATTTTTAAGAATGACTATCAAATTCCGTGTGAGGCCAGCATAGTTCTATATTCCTCTGATTTAAATACATGACTAGAAAGATCCCTGTATAGTCTATGCACAGACCATAAGAAGTGGTTGAAGTTCATTCTATGATTCATCTTAGGAAATGTTTTGACATCAGGATTTTTCAGTTTCAACTGTGTTATCTAGGACAAGCTTCTGAGTTGAAATTGTTGCACCACCCATATATTAAATCTTTTCAGATTAACTGTTTGCTTGTGACATAATTAGGAAATTCTCAGCACCCCACAGTTCCTGGGAGCAGTACTTATATATAAGTGAAGGAGGCAATTTCTTCCGGCATGAATACAGGCATTTTCCACACACACACCTGTAGTTGCTGATGCAGGAAAAGGAAGGATAGATAAAGCCAGTTCCTACTATGAAACTGAACTGGGTAAGATGACAACCAGCAGCTGCAGTCCTTTTCATATAAGCCAAAGACATTCACAGGCAATTTCTCGAGAACAGTAAACTGAAAATAATCATAGGCTGTGTGGCACTAGGAGGTTACTGAAGTTCTATGGTGTTCAGTTTATTGCCTTAGAATAAGTTACTGGTCATTTTTGTACATATTGGCATCCATTGTGATAGTAATTATTGTAAGAGCTTGTGCTTGCAAATGCCATGTATAAACTGTGCTGGGGAAAAGACCCTTAACAAAAGGAGTGGTAAGCTGGAAAAAAAAAAAAAATGTGTGAGAGAGAGAAACTATTTCAATTCAGGACATCAATTAACACTGATTTGCACTGGAGTGCATTTGAAAGTACATGCAATATTCACATGCCAAGTGAATTCATTAAAGACCAGTGTGATTACAGTGAATGTCAAATGAATTAATAACAATGGGACCTTTAAGTGTTACCATTAATTTCACAGTGTGTTGCTGTTTTATACTTATGGGCTCTGAAGCTAAATGACACTCTACAGTTGCCCTAGTAGATTAATTGTGCATTAATAATCTATGGGTGGGCCAGCAATCTGGTGGGCACTTACATTTCATTGACACTTGGATACTAAAGATCATCTTAATTTCCAGTTTTCAGTCAGGAAAGTCTTTCTAGCTTTAAAATAGGCTTACACCATTTCTTCTATATTTGATTAGAGTTCTTAAAGCAGCATTAAGTTTTGGTATTCTAGGTCCATAGTTGAATAAGCTTGATTAAAGAATTAAACTTTTCTTTGGGTTTTGGTGTTGGTTTTTTTTTTCCTGTATATACCTCTTACTCTGGGAAATGTGCCAGGGATTTCTGCTTGGTAGTAGACATTGTGGTCTGTTCAGGGCATTTATTTTGTAATCCAGAAGGTCTTTCTAATTCTAGAAATGTTCCACTTGTTACTGGTTTGGCTCAGAAACATTTCTAGCATTTTATACATGCTCTCACATAATGGTGAGCAGATACTGCCAGTTTGTGATGATGTCACACAGAATATGCACACACACGCACACATAGATACACATGCAGAATTTGGACAGTGTGTTCTGAGGCTGCATATGTGGGTGTAGGAAAGTGAAACCAGATCATCAATCAAAATTTTCTACATTTAAGATATCTATGATCTATACATTGTTGTGATTTCCGTTGTGTAAATCAAATATTTATCACATAATACTGGTAAGTTGCAGGAGAAAACATACAGTCATATTTTGCGCTTGCTGAAATCAAATACACGTTCAAAAATTCCCCATTCTTCACCTGCTGATACTTTTTATGCTCCTATGTATTTACATTTGTGTTTGATTTAATAAACGGAGATAGTCATTTTTTCAAATTCATTCCAGAAATAGCCAATAACAAAAAATACATTTCAATTTCTGTGTTTTCCTCTGTCTGTATATATATATAAAAAATACAATGAATTCAGATTTATACATGAGCTGTAATTTTAAATTACACAAATACAGCTATATACCTTTAATGAAGGAATAACAGCAGTCACAAACAGGGAGAAAATGGAGGAAAAGGTGTGGGAGCTCCTTCACCCCTCCCTGTGCAAGTCAAGGAATGAGATGGGAGATCCCAGGCCAGACAGGAGTAGTGGGCTGAAGCATACATAGCTTGTGGCTGACGCTCCTGAGCACTATCTGAAACAGCACTACTGTCAGCAGGGCTGCCCACATCCCAGTATACCTAGCCATAGGTAGAGACGTTTTCTCCGTAAGCCAGATCTCTTGTTCTCTTGCCAAGCTTAAGGAAACCTACCCTTGCCTCCCTCTACATTAGCAGCATTGCTTGAACTGTCTTGTTATGGAAAGAAATATATTAGGTAAGTTTTGTAGGCTGTGGTAAACTGACTAGTTTTACTAGACACAGTAATAAAAGAATCAACAGTGGGACTTAACAAAACACTGTACTGTAACCATTCTTATTAGAAATGTAACAGCTATGAGGTTTGAAACAGGCCTAAAAGCTCTTCTTCAAAAAGACTATCACAGAGCACTGAAATGAAAAATACTGACATTTGGCAGTTGTTATTTCAGGTAATCTAGGCATTCAAAATTGATACTGAGAACCTCAGGTGGTGCTTTTATTTGCATGACTTGATCATTATAGGACTTCACTGAAAACCCGTCTCTGACACTGCTCCAAAGCTCTCCATTTGCAAGATAGTGTCAACAGTAATCCCATAGAAGTGAAGTGGAAGCAATAAAAGCCTTTATTAAACTCATTATAAATATAGTATCTACTAAGAGAGTGTTCTTGATGAATTCCAGATCTATTCATAGTGCCTCCAGCCTAATTTTGTTGTCGTTGACTGCTGGATTTCACTTTACTTGGGAAAGCTCCTTCTTTTTGGTAGAGAAATCTGAAAGTCCAGTCTTCAGCCTATCTGTGTGGTATTTCATGTATCTTTTACATAGAAGTTGGTTTTCCCCTTGGCACAGAGATGCAGGGTAATGATTTGATGGGAAGGGGTTGGGGAAATGAATTTTTCACCCGTTCTATTATTTCATGCCACTTTTTTTACCATTTGGATACCATCTACCTCCAGCCTCCCTGTTTATTAGCAACAGCTATGTGCCCACACAGTCCCAGCACCACTGAGAGGGTGACAGGCTCTTTGGAAACAAAATATTGCTCGGTACTTGCTTAGAATATTAGAAGCAGTGGTGACTCTTTCCACAGCTGATAGCAGTGGGCCAGTTCAGCCTACCCAAGTTTAAGGCAAGCAGTGCGGAAGTACATTCCTAGTTTTTTCTATTTGTCTTATGTTACTTCTCTGGCAGGTCAGCTACCTTTGGCTCCCTGTCCTCTTTCAGAAAATAAGGACCTAACAAGTAAAATACCTGAAGTAATGACCAATCCTTGTATTTGGCTAAGGAGTTTCCTCTGATGTTAGCAGTTTGTAGCAGATGTAGCTACATCTATGTATGTAGCTAGCAAAGACCTCATTAGGAGCTCACCTGTTCATGGGGGTTTTCACTTTGAAGATCAGCTGCATCCTCTGCATATAAGCACAAGCAATGTATTTATTTTGCATAATCTTGGGGATTGGTGAGGGGACAGTTTCCAATTAAAAAAATACTGAATCAGAAGTACATGTATATCATGAGCAGGGAGTTCAGAAGTGCTCTGAAGTCAGTAATTTTAGGCAAAGTTTTAGTTGTGAATGCTTTTTGACAGAAAAAGAGCTACAGTGCTATAGAGTCTTTCAGAGTTCTGGCCAAAAGTCATTATTCCTTCTGCTTGCAACATGCTCTTAGAAAGAAAAAAAAAAAAAACCCAGAAGGTTTTTCTTTCTTTTTTTTTCCTACAACACCTTTTTCCATTTTCTTTTTCCTAATAAAATCTTCAATTGATATTTACTATTTGGAGTTTTCCCCTCACTGCTCCTCAACTCGGAATAGATAAGACTTCCATTGAGGTAAATGGTAAAAAGAGACAGAAATGGAAGCAAATCTTTGCCCAGGATACTGGAAAATGGTGATAACATTATCTGAAACATAACCAAGTTCGAAATTGATTTTTTTTAAGATTTGAAAGAAGAATTGGGAAAATCCTCTTTTAAACCTTCTAGCTTGAGCACGTTGAATTACTACATCTAGCAGAATGGATAAACTCAATACAACGTGCACATGTTTTAATCCTCATTTAAAATAAAAACAGTCCTCAGTTATCAAGGGGAGGGAATGGATTAGTATAAAATCTGCTTAAGAAAGCAAGATACACAGAAGAAGCTTGCAGTTTTATTTTTAAGTGACTGAGTGAACTGGAGAAAGACGAACTCAAACACGATAAACTTCCATCTCCTGCAGTCACAAGAACAGACATGTGCAGCTCTGTTAGAATCTGGATACTCACCAGGGATCTTACTGGCTCAATGCATCAAGAACAAATGTCTGTCAAGCTCCTACAAACTTTGCTTTCCCAAACAACTGCCATATGCCAGAACTAACAGCATAAAGATACTATGAATCAAGCCCCAACATTGTGAGATTTAAAGATGTTAGTAGATCTAAATAAAAAAAAAAAAGGATTCCATTAAGTCTTTCAGTTTCCTCAGTTGCCCAGGCAGGTCACAACAGCAACACAGTGATCAGTAATGCAAATTTAATCCTTTAAACTTTTGGTTTGATGATACTTTGCCATTAGAGGAAGTTCAGGTCAGATTCTTATGAATCAGAACACCTTGTCCTGTCCAGGAAGGCATTAAGCAGACTGACATGAGGCTCCACACTGTCAGAGTGCACCCTCACCGCCAGTGTTTATTCCAATATTAAGAAGTTCTGTGCCTGCTGCAAAGCAAGTATCATCATTAAGAAGGTACTTAAAGAAGCTGTCTCTCTCCCTCCCTCTTCACTAAATGACTTAACGACATAAGCCTAAAAGTTCTTTGGGATTGCTTTAAGCTGTAGGGTGGAAGAGTGCTTTACTCACCCCTTAGACTGCCAGACTTCAGTTCCCACAGACCTCAGCTACACCCTCTTTGTGAGCCTGCGCGACAGGCAATCCATACAGAAGCACTGTGTCAAATGGTTAAATAAATAAATAATGTGCAGTGGGCCTAGAGCCAAAAATACTCTCCCCTTGCACCAGTGAGAAAGGTAATAGGAAAGGAAGCTTGTGCTCTGATGCTACTGCTAGAAATGAAAAAGGCAAGGGCAGTAAGCTTGGCATCTATTGTCATCTAATATTACATCACAGCAGCTCATGATGCGCTGTTAAATATGTCTGAAATCTTATTTTTCTGAGCCTATTTACCGATGCTTCCCAACACAGATGGAACCCTTTCTTCCTGCACATATTAATTCATTTGTTATTTATGCACTTCTGATCTTTGTGACATTTTGTCCTTTGGCCTGCTACCAAGTCATTTTTTATACATGTTCTGAGAAAAGGTGGCCCTTGCCCTGCAGTGAGCCTCACAAATCCCTGACACACACATATGCATTTTTTATTGTTCTCACATGTTGCTTAACAGTCTGCGTGATTCCCGCTTTACAGCACAGCAGATGGGTTCCTGCGTAGCGGTGAAACAGATGAGAAGTTCAAATCGATTGTTTTATCAACAATCAGTTGTAGATAAAAATGATTTTAATGAAAGAAATTGATGGTGTTTGCAAACATGATGTTAATTAAAGAACATAGCTTGGGCTTTTTTCCCTCCTTTTTTCCCCCTGCACACGATTTTTGTTACCCATGACATCTTTCATTATTGACTCATGCCCCAAAGAAAAGGCGATTAAAATCTGCTTTTGTTTGATGTAGCTTTTATTGAAGAAAGAAATAGATCTTTCTGAAGCTTCCTGGTGAGATGAAAGTCTAATTATCTCCACAAATGAAAGGAAAAGCTTTAATTAGGCCTGTGCTGAATCTGTGCACTGTGAATTTGTGCATTGTGATGGATGGAGCCCACATCTCCTCAGTGACTGCAGTTGAAATAATGAAGAAGGAGAAGAGGTAACCTGCTCCCATGATTCAGCTGGCAGAGCTGACTTGGAGGTACACCTGTGTTGTGAGAACGTGCCCAGAGCAGCTGCCACAGGCCATGTTTCTGTGCAGTGCATTCGGCTGTTTTACAGCCTCCTCCTGAGCTTTGATCTCTTTTCAGACAGCAGGGGTCCTAACAAATCAAGCTTTTCATGTTTCACTCAGTTTCACTCTCTTTTGCTTCACCATTCATACTTGAACTCCAAAGAGGATGGATAAAATATTGTCTTTTTCTGAAGCAATTAACGATCAGCAGCGGACACGACTGAAGTGGGCATTTTGCCTTTTGTGAGGTGTTTTTAAGTTGACTGTGGGGTAGAGGCTGCAAAAGAATCAGAAATGGCTTTTATTTATTTTGCCATTTCATTAATTCCCTATTTATGCTTTTGACAACCTTCGTGCATAACACTTCATGTGCTATGCACTTCTTTTTTGCAGTGCTGTAGAGTCTACCCAGTTAGGAAAGGTGACATTCTAGGATAGTGTTAGACTGCTAATGGCCTCCAGGGAGAAATCTGAATTATGACAAATAATGCACTATCCCAGATTTTATAACATTTCTAATCTATTTTTTACCACGTTGCATGTAGCTTACTCTGTCTTCATGTAGGCCACCTGATACCAGGAAGGTCAAACCACTACTTATTCACATCACTTGCAGCCAGCATATTCTTCTTTGTGAGCCATAAAGCACCTTTGACATCAAGGGCAGTCAAGGAGATTACTTCCACACCTTTCTGGACAGGATAGCAGTAAAAACAGCAAAGAAGTAATTGAAGACAAAGTTAAATCAGCATCAGCAATCTAATCTTTTATTCTTTCTGTCAGTACATTCTGTGTTGTTTAGAATAGATTGCTTTAATTGTACCAGTCTCTGGAATTGAGGAGCTTAGCAGTCAACTGGAAACATGCAGAAAAAAAAGGATATGGGATAAATGGGAATGCATCCCCTGTTGATTTGTTTATTTAAGGAAAGGAGGCATCTGAAAAAAAAAAACCAGCAATGCTGTCTTTCAAAACAAACATCATGGGAAGTCTTTTTGTAGGTAAATATACAGCATCTATAGAGCCTGAAATTGGTTCAAGCAAATGATGCTAATTCTGAGTAATTCAACAAAGTGATAATACAGATTTTAATTCAGTGTTTGTGAAAGAAATCTCTGCATTACAGTTTCCTTATAAACACAGCTTTATCTACTGTGATTCTAAAGTTTTACACATCAACAAGGTACTCACAGGCTAAAATCTTACAAAGTATATTGTATTTGTTTAGAGACCTTAGTCTAAAATATTTTGATTTGTTCATTCCACTCTCCTCCTGCCTGCTCCTTTTCACAGTTTCTTTGTGTGGAATTGTCTCCTTTGTTTATGCCTGTGTAAGTATCTCCCTAGTGTTAGTACCGAGTTCACAGAGCTGAAGTCAAAAACCTGCCTTATACTATATTCTAATCCTTAGGCCATGAGTGCCAACATCCAAGTCGGGTGGCCTACAATTACAGGGACGATGGTGAATGTATAAAGGTCCCAAAGCTCAATATAGGAGAAAAAAGCTGGGGGGAATGCTGTAACACTGGCACACATGTCTGATCTAGGGGGCACAGCCAGGGGGGAAATGAGGAGGCAGTGGAATTCTTGTTAGACTGCTGTGCAGAGATAAGGAGCAGATAGTAAATTAGGAACAAGCACTGCAAGAACACATCTGAATCAGACCCTCCAATTAAATGTTCTCCTTCCTTCTTTTAAGTTTGATTTCCTTTTAACCTTTTATTTTATTCTTTTGATCTCAGCATCTTTTTCTTCTTGTTCAAGTGAAGAGCAGTGGTGCCATCACAGAAGGTGATGAACAAAACCTGGAAAATTTCACATATGCTATCACTCAGAACATGAGTCTGACCAAATTTGAGACCTGGGACAATTTAAAATGAAAACTATTCTCTTTCTGACAGATGTGCCTCTATTGCTTCTTAGCTGTTGAGAATGTCAGCAGAAGATGATATGGGAGGCTTTGTATGTGTGCACAAATATATGTATTGCGAAATGGAAGTTTATGAAAGAAAATAGGGTACAATGCAGGAGCAGTAGTATTTAGCTGGAAAACAGAAAAACTGCCTACTGTCATTTAAAGAACCTTGTAGCTTTCTCCTACACACCTCTTACCTGGGCTAAGTCCAAGTTGGTACATGGTGATCTCCAAGAGCTTGGGGATAGGCAGAAAAATCCCCATGAAGGGCTTTGTGCAGGCATATGAATGCATGAGAATCCTGTAATGCACTTCAGCATTAGTACACTAGTGTAGTTTCTATATATTCCCTATGGAAAGCTGTAGCAGCTCAGTCCTCCAAGGTAAGAGCCACCCTGGTCCTGTGAAGTAAGTACCTTGAGGAGCTAGATTGCTGACAATCTTGACATTAAGAGAACTGTTTGTTTTGAGTCACCCCTTTCTACATGTCCAGAGGACTGTAGAAAGAAAAATACATTATAGATGTATTTTTCTATTAAGCTGTGTTCTGCAAAGGCTTGAGGAGCTGTGAATTCCTGTTATGAGGCAGGCAGAACACATGAGGTTTGGGCTTGTCTCGTTCGTTTTTTTTTCTGAGAATGTTACTGTCTGGCTTGTACATGCTTAGACAGACACATGGTGCTCTGAAATGATACAGTGTTTATGATTTTGAAGTTTCCAGATGGAGATAAACACAGATATGCTCACTTCGCTGTGAACACCTGCTAAGTTTTAGTTCTGGAATATCTGAATGGGTATTTGTCCTTCCACCTGTATTTTACAGAATCAGAATGATTGAGGTTGAAAGGGCCCTCCAGAGGTCATCTTCTCCAAACCTCAAGCAGGATCTCCTAGAGCAGGTTGCCCGGGACCATGTCCAGCTGGCTTTTGAATAACTCCAAGGATGGCGACTCCACAACCTCTCTGGGTACCCTGTGCCTGTAGCCAGTCACTCACACAAGTGTTCCTTATATTCAGATGAAGCATAGTGTGTTTCAGTCTGTGCTTGTTGCTTCTTATCCTGTCTCTGAGCACCACTGGAAAGAGCCTACCCCATCTTTGTATCCTTGCTTCAGATTTTTATATACATTGGTGAGATCCCCACCCTGAGCCTTTTCTTCTCTCAGCCCTTCCTCATATGAGAGATGTTCCAAACCCTTACACGTCTTTGTGGCTCTTTGTTGGACTTTGTCCAGTATATTCATTTCCCTTTTGAACTGAGGAGCCCAGAATTGGACACAGTACTCCGCGTGTGGCCTCAGCAGTGCTAGCCCACTGTCTGCTTATTCAGTCCACACTTCAACAGCTTTTCTATGACTTTCATGGGACAAAGTGTCAAAAGCCTTACTGAAGTCTATGTAGACAGTATCCTCTGCTCATCTACCAGGCCAGTCATTTTGACATAGGAAATCAGTTATCAAGTTGGTCAAGTGTAACTTCCGCTTGGTGAAGCCATGCTGACTACTTCTGATGATTTTCTTATTGTTCATGTGCCTGGAAATTGTTTCCAGGATTAGCTGCTCCACCACCTCTTCAGGGATTGAGGTGATGATGATTGCTAGGTCCTCCTTCTTGAAGATAAGAGTGACATTTACTTTCCTCCAGTTTTTAGGCACTTCTAATCTCTGTGATCAAAGATTATTGAGAGTGGTTTCAGAATTACATTTGCCAGCTCTCTCAGCACTCATGGGCGCATCCCATCAGGGCCCCCACCCATTTTGCTTAAATATTGCCTGACTTGATCGTTTTCCACCAAGGATACATCTTGCTTGTTCCACATTTTCCCACTGGTTTCTGGGGCCTAGGATTCCTGAAGGTTGCTTGTAAAGACTAAGACAAAGAATGCACTTGGTACCTCAGCCTCTTCTGTGCACTGTGTAACCTTGAGCAGCGGGCCCACATTTTCCTTAGGCTTCCTTTTGTCACCCGTGTACTTATAGAAACTCTTCTTGTTGCCTTTGACATCCCTGGCCAGATTCAGTTCAATTTGGAATTACTATATAATACTAAGACCATATATGCTAGGAAAACTTACAGAATGACTTACACAGAGTTTTAGTTAATGGAGTGAGGAGGAAACAATGAAACATAACCAAAATTGTAAAATATATGTTAGCACTTTGAAAAGGGCAGGGACAGCTATGATCCTAGGGACTCAGCATCAAGTTGAAGTGTTTGCGATTGTCACAACTTCCTTGAAGCCAAGTGGATATGGCAGAAAATATGGCATTTCAAAATTTCCTTGGTCTGACAACTGTAAGATTAAAAGAACTGCAAAGGAATACAGCAGTTTTTCTTTACTTCTCCAGCAAATTACTAATTTACTTTCTTATTCTCTGAATAATATATTACAGATAAGTTGTTACTATTCTGGAGTTTATAAGTCTATATTTATACATTATATAAATAATTTAGGACAAATTTAGTAATAGGAGATATTTAGTTATAAGATTTCCAGTACAAGATGGAATGCTACAAAGCTGTTTCTTTCATACTGAAAGAAAGAAGAATTAAACTGAAACTAGAGAAATACAAAGTCAAATTTTCTATATATTGTTCTCTCAGGTTGTTTTCCCATTTACACTTTATGCTCTGGCATATTCTAGATTACACAGGTAGGCATATAAAATATGGCTCCAGAACCGCCAAGATTTAAAGATGTTGTTGAGCTTAATCTAAGCAGTAGGAAACACACCATATTGAAGTTTCTAGAGATTTTGTACTTCTGATAGTCACACTTCAAAGCACTCCTAGTTCTGGGTTTTCTAAGAAGCAGAAGGTACCCAATCTGGAATGAAAATAACTTCTTACTGAATTCCAAATAAAAGCTGTAGATGTTCACCTCACATTACCCTGATAGTTTGGTTCTATTGTCAATATTCTATAATGCTGTTGTACTTGATCTTCTGCTTGATATGGAATTAGGCAAACTGTTATTATTTTTTATTTGTTCACATTGTCATTAAGCACGTAAATTTGGAGCTCAATGTAAAGTGAGATATCTCTGTTTTAGAAAGCCATAAACCTCTGTTCTAACTGAAAGTATTACCTTGATTAAAGTAGGTTTTTTCACTGTACCATTCATACAGAGAAAACCTTTAATCCGTTGTCATTGTTCTCACAAGGCTAACAGGTTTCATAGACCTTAAAATTTTGGTGTTCAGAAGTTCACTGCACTGCCAATGTATGTAGGATTTGAAAACAAATTTTGAAGTCAACCCAAAGTTCCATTTTCTTGGGAACAGTCATTGCCTCTCAAATCCAAAAAACTGCTAGGGATCTCCCGTGTGCTACTAATATTTTATATAGCCCTTTTTTCTTCAACTATATATTTTATCACAAATATTTATTTTTTTTTAATAAGCAAGAATACCTGTCTCACTAATTTCGGCAGTTTTTAAGATGGAACAAATACAACCCACATCATTCCTCATGGCACTGTGATATTGCAGAGAACTGGTTTCTTTCTCACAACCACCAGCTGCTGTATGAGAGCTGAAGGGCTTCTCAGAATTCCTTAACCTTATGTTGCCTTATTTGCAGTTCAGTTTCATGCCCGGTTTTCCAGAATTTGCTTAGCATTTTCAGAAGGACGTCATTCACCCACTAGTTGTAGCTGGATTTGGATTCTTAACTCTTCTGAGAAGAGAAAGTGACATGATTCTCCATACCCACCAACGCATGATATTGTCAGATGATAAATACTCTTCTCATCAAAATATGATGGAAAAACTGAGTCCTCCCATCAACCAGAAAACTCAGAACCAAATTAAGAATGAACATTCTGGATGCTCTTTCACAAAGATAAAAAGTGGGACTAGCCATCTGGTACCTCTTGAGGCTCTTTAAATGCAGAGAATTTTTGTCAGAGAAAGCATAGACTTCTTCTGAAATCTCAGGATCTGTTTGGGGTATTTTGTCGTGGGTTTGTTTTGCTTTTTAATGGATTTATCCGTATCTCTATATTTTACATGAGCAGCCTTATTCTGAATGCCAGCAGAAACTTACTGGAGGTTTCTGTTTTTCAAGATGCTTGATGCCCCTCTTAAGGAACCTGCTCCATATTGCAGAGAGTTGTTATTGCCTTTCCACTTGCAGCTGATACATCTAAGGACTACAGTCATGCTGGTATCCCTCAGCATCTGCCCTGTGCTGGGAATAGTTGTCCTTTCTTTGTATGAGGCACCAGATTTCACATCTTGTATCTAGCAAGAACTGATTAGTGGTAATCTCTGGGTTCATGTTTAGTTGTCAGTTCAGAGGGAGCCAGTGTTTCATTCAGGAGAATGTCTTAGGAAGCTAAAATCCACTGCTATCTACAGGGTTTGAAATCGTGCCCCCATCCCTTTTGATGCACTGTTGCAGAGTTTAAGAGTCATAATTGTAAAATAAGATGAGCTGACTATCACAAACTTCCTTACTTTTTTCATTTACACTGTAGCTGAAGAACAGGCCCCTTTTTGTCATGTTTTCTTGCAAATAATATTATTACATCTTTTAAGATTGAACAGTCTGTGTACTGTAGTTATGGACAATACTAAGTAGAGCAAAGAATAAATGTAAGCCTAGGACTAAGTAGGTTCTGAATACATACAGAAATTGCACTTGCAATAACAAGCGGTTCATGCTAACCAGGAGCGGCTGGAGGTCATATTTGAGATATTATGCAAATTCCAGACTAAAAAATACTGACTATGAAATAATAATTAATTACATTTGCACTTTGATTAAAGATTAAATCTCAGTTAAAAAAATATAATCATGTATTTATATTGCCTGATATAATTAGGCACTCTCCTAAATGGCCAAACTTAGAACTGACTATTATGCCTTAGCAAACCTGTGGGAGAGCCTGATGTGTTTAGCAATCATGGTTTTGTGTTCATCAGAAAAAATAATTTTGAAACTATGTAGGAGGGGCAGTCCTTATCTTTAAGGCAACTGTTGGATAATTGACCTCCTTTAGCATTTAATTTCTTAAGCCTCTAGGAAGCTTAATTTTGAACATCAAAGAGGTACCTGTGGAAGAAACTGTTCCAGACTGGTGAGTAAACAAATTAGAGTTAATAGGGTCATTAGCTTTTGTGGTAAAATTTCAAACTGGGTATTCCTCACTAAGGAATGTAAATGTCAATGTTTTTAAGTCTTCTGAAATATAATTAGACATGGAACTTGAATACAAATATTATGTTACATATCCTATTAACAAACAATGTTTTCCATACTCTGGGCATTATTTTATTAACATTAGGGAATCTGTTGTTCTGGTCCTGTGCCTTGCTTGCAGACAGTTAGAAAAGAAAAAAGTACAAAGGTGCTCAGTCAGTAATACACTGTAAATGTGAAGGATACTGTATGTATTATATGGAACATGCTAGCTTATTACCTTTAGAGTAACAGCTGTTATCTCCTTTTAACCCTTAGATGTCTATGTAGAAATATAAGAGCTTTTAGAAAAAAGTCAAAAGAGCAGAAACAAAAAAAACCAAACCAAAACAAACCGTACAACCAACAAAAACCCCAAACGCCTTATGTTTCCCCATTTGGATGATGGGTGATCTCATCTCTAATTTCTCTTGGTTCTATGGCTACGTAAAGGGGTAATTGCTGATTGAATTCGAAAGAGAGAATGCAGCAAATTCAATTCCTACCTTCTCTCATTTCACTTCTTGCACAATACTGAAGTTTTTCATTCAATTATCCTTGCATATGGTAGTAGAAATACTGCTCTCTTTCTCCCACTGAACTCCCACATTTCCACTCCTTTTCCCACATACCTACCTGCAGGCTATATACTCTCTCACATCCATTTCCCCTGAAATTCTTGCCACTAACCCTTCCCAGCAGCAGCAAGCTCCTGGAACTGAGGGTTGTCAGAGCAAGTTCCCCTTTTTTGCTTTATAACTCTAGGAAATTTAAAATGATGGGGTACTCTAGGAGCTCAGTACTCACTGATGGCTTCTTTTTAATGCCAAAAGTTGGCTGCTGCTACAAGTGTCATCATTTAAACAGGTAGAGATGAAAAATTCCTCATAATGAAGTAGTGACCTCAGGTCAGTATACCAGTTTGTGAAATACAGACTGATGGACGAACTGGCAACACCACAAATGCGTTTAACATAGAAGGAAATAAAACATTTGCTAGAAGTGCCAAAGGAGAATTGCAGAAAATATTTAGACTGGAAAAGTGCAGATGGGTAAGCACATCCAGTGGTAAGCCACCTCCTCCCTGTGAAAACTGATTTGTACCAGCAGGGTCTGAGTTAGTGCTACAGTGAGTTCTATCAAAAAAGGGGAGGGTGGGGGAGAAAAGGAAGGCATTTTAAATAACTGATCATAGCTGCATCTGTGGTTACCAGCACTGGAATCTTAAGTCATTAGCCTGAAGGAGTGAAGACTTTAAAAAATATTGACTCTCCTCACTATATATATAAAATCATGAAGTTCAAGAAAAAAATATTTTTTCCCATTTGGCTATCAGAAATCATTTTGTTGTGATAATCTTGTGGAGTGGGCTGATTTAATCTTTTAATCTTCCATTCCCCCTCAATAGCAACAATTTCTTTTTGCTTAAGTAACACCAATAAAAGTAAAAAACCCTCAAATGCTTTTTATGTAATGTGAATCATGTTTAAGTGATGTTTTGAAAAAATCCTTGTCCATTACAAGGAAGCTTTTTGCACTAGACAAGTTATTACTAGTGAGTTTTTTGCAAAGTGGTTCTAGTTACCGCTTGTTATTGGTCTATAACAGTGTGCTTCAGATAAGATTCTTTAGTTTACCTCCACAAGAATATCATAGAGAGTATTACAAGCATTCATTTTTAAATAACCATTAGTTTTATTTCAGCCTCCTACGGTGTTTCTGATAGCATGTTACTATTTTCACACAATATTGATTTATTTCCCACTGGAATCCAGAGTATTAGATGGGTATGATTGTCCCCATTTTGCTAGCTTACTGATTTTACTTATGGAGACAACTTCATATCAAATCAAGATCACATAATATATCTGTAACAAATTTGAGATCCCATGTAGATCTCCTCATTTCACTTTCTTTGTGTGTTGAAAGGTAAGAGTCATTTAACCTAACTTAAGCCATAGAGAAGTTAAGCATCTGATCTTCCTTCTATAGTCAAGGCCAAGACAAGTACCTCCAGAGGATAAGTCATACTATCACCAAATATCGACAAGCAAAGTTTGGCAAGAGAAATCATGGTAAAAGGTTATTTGCCCCTTCCACTAACTGAGGCAGTTGAGAAGGTAAATGCTTCTGCACTGCTCCATGGAAATGTTTCAGGGTCCAGTATGTCTTGGCCATGAATTTAGTAACTGAATGAGATTGTTGCTTCTCGTATACAGATTTTTTTATTCTTTCATTGAACTGTTGACTGTAAAGTATTCTAAAAGAACCATTTCCTTCCTTATTTGAGAATTGTTGAAACTACACTACTCATCTGGACATAGTGGCAATGCTACTTTCAAAGCTTCAAGTAAAAGCAAATATAAACAGGATAAAGAGTTTGGTCTGTATAATGGATGGATGAAAAAGTACATTTTGAAGATTTTTATTAAATTTGAAATACGACATGTTTAAATAACTTTGGCACTATTTTAATTATTTTTTTTAGGAATAAAAGAGTAGGCACACGCAAATATTAATTTCCTCAAAACTAAGCACAAAATTATTGCAGAATTTGCAATATAGCCCCTTCTACATGGCTTGACATAGCTGTCACATCCTCTCTAGTTTATAGGCCTTAGGCTAAACCAACACATGATGTCCTTCTGAAAAAAAAAAACCTGAACTATTCAGTAGAAACTAAAAGCGTAAGACCAGATGGAATTTATTCCAATATCTGCTAAATTTTAATACACAAAAATCCCCTTTCATTCAATTTATTACAAACTGAAGAGTTCCATGACAAGCTGAAATGTTTTAATCATACATAAACACATCAAAACAAACTTATGAAGAATGTAACTTTCTGTCACAATTTTTAGCCTGTGCCCAAACATATGTCATATGGCTTTTTCTTTCCCATATCTGTTCTTGATCCCTATCTAAAGGGTTATGTCAGTCCAGCTTAGAAAGGTCTGACAACAGAGGGTACAAAGGTGCTATTCCATGTCTTCAGCACATCATCTGTAGGGTAGCCTGACATGTATAATCAGGAGAGGTGGTCTTGCATTAACCTTTTCCACTCTTGGAAGATAAAACGATAATGAAACAACAAAAACACATAATGAGGCAAAGAGAGCACAATTCTTGGGATTACGGCCAAGAATGTGGGGAAGGGGAGCAGGCTTAGTGCAGGCTTTCAATCAAGCATTACCAATTCAAATAATAAATGTATAGATGTAAATGTAAATAAGTGTAAAGCCAGACATGCACCTGAAGATAGCAGCTAGAACAGGAATCTGTTAAGGACAGGAGTTGGTTAAGTTTGTTCTTATGACCGGCTACCACTTGGTAGACAAACAGTCTTCCCACAACAATATTAAAAATATTGTTATTTACTAACTCAATTCAGTTGGCATCTTTAGTGGGAATCATTCAGTGAAGCAGCTGAAACCCAGAATCTAACAGTTGTAAACAACTGCAAGATTAGATGTTTTGCTTAGTGCTGCTTCTGCTGAGGCATGGTGTGCATAGCAGCAGCATATAAAGCCTGATTATTATGAGGTGGTAGCAAAAAGGAGAAAATGCTCATTCACTTTCTTCCGTGGCTTTATGATCTGGTGTTTTTTGGCATGTTTCTACCAGTAAAAAACTACTTCTACACAACATCTCCATTATGGCTTCTAGTAATATGGCAAAATATGAAGATTATATATTTAGTGGAATGACAGAGCACAGAGCTCAAAAGGCATGGATAAAAATAAAGCCACTACTAAATTTATACATACTGAGTTTAAAGTAAATGAGAATATGACTACAATGAAATTCACCCCTTGAAAGAAGTGATAGTATCAGTTAGCTCAGAAAAGCAAAGATACGAGCAAAGCAAAATTGCATAGGCAAAAGACTATTTCTCAAAAGCTGCATGTTGTGAAAATGATGTAATGTTAATAGCTTTCCTTTGTCTTGACACGTTGACAATTTGGACACACCAGAGATTGCATTTACAACTGAGCTTACAACAGTTACGTTACACAACATGTATGTGTGTGTATATATGCATGTGTGTGTATATGTATATAAGTGTTACTTACGATTTTGAACACCAAAGTCCCAGGCATGTCAAGAAGTTTTCAAGTTTGATTTTTGTTTGTTTGGTTTTTTTTAACCTGAATTAAAGTTACACTGTAAATTGTACTTCATGTGTTGCCATGTTTTACTCATGTCTCTCTGGAGTTCTTAATACCTCAAAAAATAAGCTTCTTCAGTGGAAAGCATATGCCACTGGGGCCTTTTATCTGAATGTTTCAAATTCACTCAAAAGCCACAATCTGAGCAGCCATGGGCCAAGGCAAGTTTTGTCTATTTAAGTCTCTGACCCTGCTGATAATGCTGCTTGAGTGCCTCTACAGCACTCAAGCTGTATCCTGTAAGACTTACTGTGAATTACATTCCTGTGTGCCTGTTGTAATGCGCCACCTTTTCTTATGCCAAGTGGGTTTTGTTTTGGTTTTTATTACTCCTTTATATGAAAATCATAACAGCATGTCACTTTCTACTTCCAGGAACAGTATTTCTCATAAATATCATAAATAGTTTTAGTATTTACATCCATAAATCACCCAAAATACATATGTATTGTTTGATTGTACATAACAGTAGTTTGAAATTGTTTCTTCTAGTAATTTGAAATACTTGATTCAAAAGGAAGAAAACTTGTATGACAAGACACATAATGAAAGGAAATAAAGGCTGCATAGAATCTTTTTGTCCTAAAAGAAAAAAAAAAAAGCTGCCACGAAAACAATAGATACAAAATTATTGATATTCATGTACTGTAAAAACAGATTTTGAAAACTGAAGTAGGCACACTGTTCTGCTCAGGCTTAGTTATATTCCTTATGGATAACTGATTTGGGAAGATCTATAGCATGCCCACTCACAATGCCATACAGGCTGAGTAGCCTACATATAAGTGTAATGTGGCTGACATTCACCCAAATACTCTTTCACATTTTATGTTGAACCTGTGTGTTTTAAGGTACCCTGGAACTCTGCAGGCTCTAGTCACCAATTTTGAATTTTTACTTCTCTGACACACTGATTGGCATACATGTACTCTGTCTACTGTGAAACTAGATCCTGCAAAGCTGGTTTCTTGTTTGTTGTTTTGTTGGTTTGGGGTTTTTTCTGATGTCTGTGTGCAGTCCAGCCTTCTCTAGCACTTCCTGGGTTATTTAACAGAGACTTTCCAGAGCCAAGAAGCTCTGTGATCACTCTTATTTTACAGCTCACTTCTTCAGAGATCTTAGTGGAAAAAGGGAGAGAGATGAGCTTTGGATAAGTTCCAGAAAACTTATTAAAAAATGTTTCACTTTAGTTTGTATAACCAATAAAGACATATCATGAAAGTAACGAACACCTAATAGTAAAGTTTTCTACTCAGGTTTCCATCTTTCCTTGAGAATTTTGCATTTAAAATCACATTTCTTTAAGGAGCTTAATATTTTTCCTTTCTTCCACTTGGCTTCTCAAACATAAGCCCTATCCAAATTTATAGTTTCCATTTTGTTTTGTCTAGTGATTCCCTAATCATATTAAATAGATAACCAATGCTTTTGCTTATCCCACGCACATTTAAGATCCATTGATAGGTCAACCCAACAGAAGAAGTTTAATTGCTTTGCCCATGCTCTGTACGGTATCTATTTTATTGCAGGTACAAAAGCATTGAAACAACATGACATTGCTATGACTATCAGAGATGCTACCTTCCCTTTTTAAAAAGTCTCTGGAAGGAAGCTGACCCCATAGAAGACCATTTTACAAGATTAAATAGGCAAACTGAATCACAACTATAACTTCATAAAATTAAAAATGGACCTCTGTCAGATTCTCCATGCAGCATAGCTCGATGCCAATTCTCCTCCCTGCAGAATGCTGTTCACTCTTTAGTGTATGAAAGAAATGGTAGTGAGGAGAGGTGATTGCTTTTTAATTTAAGCACTGATTGTGATTTTACATCAATATGTGTCCTGTGAAATCTGCAGTAATAGAGATGAGCACATTTCTAGCCTGCAAACATAAACAAACTATGATGCCATACTCATACAGCCTTATGTTCAAATGTGTGGTTATCACTGGATAACTGTAGGACAAGAGACATCTGCGATATCCCTGTTGAAAGATAAATAAGGCCTGTGGGATGATTCTGTGGAATAAGCCTATGGGATGGAAACAATTTTTTTCAAAGTCTTTATTGTGTTCTTCTATATGACCATTATTTCTGTAACATACCCTGACAGATCTAGGCTGTTAGTGACCTTGGCTTCCAATGACCACCTTAACAAGTAACACTGCCCCAAAACAACATTGACCATGAGGCTCCAAAAGGCTGAATTTATCCAGAAGAATGACTTGCCTGTTAATAACTGGGGACAAGTTAAAACCAAGTCAAACTTTGGAGAAGTTCATCTTTATTAATATACAACTTGGATTTTGGATTGTGGAACAGCTGCAGCTGTGGCTGTTTAGCCCTAGGTCTTCATGACAAGATGAGGACCAAAATACAGTTAAAGGGGAGGAGTGGAGAAAAAAAATAAAAAAAAAAATAATAATTTGGATGTTAACAGTACAAATATTCAAAAGTATACTCATTAAATGAAACTCAGAAAGTTGTCTTCGTGACAACAGTAACTACTAAGTTACTCTATTCAAGTGTGAAGAATCACTGTAAATTTCTTTTGGTGTTTATTTTTATTCTCACACTTAAATTGTTATCAGGACGAATCATCATTATGATTCATTTAATATGTTTCATGCAATAAGCCTACAAGGTATGTGTTTTTACAGTATATGAAATGAGTTGGTAATGTCTGCCATCCCAGAACTCCAAGTTTACTGATGTTAGTATAACAAAACCACTACCAGAGGTGCTCCCATGCTAGAAATCAAGAAACATATGGGGTCCTTGACTGACTGGACTATGGAAACAGACATCTTCAGCTTATAAAAGTGATCTCTTCATGGAGAAAATACATTGGTTTAATAATGTATAATTTGCAGTTTTCCTGTTCATGTTTTGAAAAGATTATTTCAATTTCAAAACTGTCAATTTGGCATTTTCCTAAGAACTAAACCAGTTGCTTTCTCTGTTTCTCTTCTTTTGATTGATTATCTATGGTTCTACAGCATATTATGTGATCACAGAATTGTTCTTTGGAGATATGATCATCAAAGAGCATTACTCAGCTAGGGAAGTACATGTGAGGGGTGTAAATAATGAAACAGAACAGGGGGCCATTAAATATTTTTCTTTTTGTTTGTTTTCTGTGCTTGGAGGCTTGTTTACAAGGTAGGGGGTATGCTGGGATGTTGTTTTTTTTTAAAGGGAAAAAAAAAGCAAGACTCTTAAATTGTACCAACCAATCCACCTGTTCAGATTGGGAGCCCTGCAGACCTGGCAAACCTTGAAGGTTTATCAGTGTTCATTTTGGCTTTCAGAGGTGTGTGTATTCCCAGTGACTCAGAAAGCTCTAGTTTATATGTTAGGAGGTATATTCCCAAAGCAGATGTTTAATTTTTAAAATTATATGGTCCTTGTAATCCAAGTTCTATAGTGCAGCATATTTTATAAAGCCTATTTCTGTATAGCACAGCAAATATAAAAGATTTGAACCATTAATTAAACATTGGTTTAGAGGAGAGAAGAGAGTAGGAAGCAAAGTGTTCAAACATGTACGCCCATGACTTGTAGCAGAGTTGAAAAGTAACTGATTGTGTATGGATAATTGCCATGACTCAGTTTGGCAGACCCGTATTGTTATCAAAGCTGCAAGGCTGCCTCTTAAACTGTTCAAACATGGATCTCCAACATTCATGTCAAGAAAGGCCAGCTGCTCTGTTAAAATTCATTGCCTCTTTTTTAAAAAACATGTATCTTCTTTCTATGTCACTGTTTATGGTTTGGTTTTGTTTTTTTAAGAAAATGGTTCTACAATTTTCTTTCTAATGCAGGGTCACTAGTCTGAAGTGTCTGATACCAGGTTACCTGATACTGGCCTGATAGTACTTCTATATCTGCATAAAATAAGCATCATTGGGAGTAATCAATACAGAAGTCTCTGATTCTTATTTACACTATAGCTCTCTCCCATTCTTTCCATGTAAAATGTCTTTGCATACAAATTGTGTACAAACAAAATTAACTTGGCTTAAGTGAAATAAGGGAATTTTAAGAGTGAAAATTAGACCCTTTAGAGTTGAACAGTTGCAAGTGAGATCAGAATAAAGGTTACTGTACAAATCACTGCTCTTAATACTCTAATCATTTAGAAAATTGGAAAGGTATGAAGCCTTTGAGGAGACCTGAAAACAAAATTCATAAAATCCAATGTTTTGTTGTCCTTAAAATAAAAAACATCAAGTGACAGAGGAAGTAGGATGTGTATGTCTAAATCTAGTTATATGTATGTTTGACTGCTACTGTCATACTCTTAAACAAAACCACAAATTTGTAAACTAGAGCATATTTATGCCTTTGCTAACCAAGGTTAAATCAGCTAAAATACATGTGTAAAGAAGTTTCGCTGTGATTGTAGAGTCTCAACTTCTGTTTTTTGTTTTTTTTTTTGGTCATCCTAACATTTTCACTTATTTGTAGGATTTTATCTGATGTTGTTTAAATTGTATTTATGTGAAAAAGGGGGTTAAAATTCTGCAGTTGAATTTGAATCATTTCACATCCATTTTTATATTTGCTTATTGAAACACTGGTGTCTAAATACCAAGTAACAACTCTGACCTTAGTATAGACCATGTAATAGTTGTTTTGACACAGTGGAAAATGGTACCTGGGACAAAGTGAGTTGAATTCATCTTTTCAGATGAATATGTACACAGAATTTTTACACATGTACCATTTTTATTACTGAAATAACATAAAATTGATTTTTTTATTTTTTGGAACCTGTAAATTTCATATACAGTGTGGAAGTGATTCTAAATAATAAATCAAAACACACATCCTACCAATCAAGAGAAAGGAATGCAAGGCATGAGAAACTTTCTAATTTAATATAGAGCAGTCTCTTGTGCGTAACTGCTGTCCTCTGATCAAACCATGCTTTTTAACCTCAAACAAGGAGAGGAAAAAAAACAGCCTTGGTAAAAAGGACAGCTAGAACATCCTTTAATAGAGATGGAAATTACTTGATACAGATCTTAAAAAAAAACATTCCAAAAAGCAGTAGGTACTTCTGAGCTAATGTTCAATCCTGCAGGTAAACTGTGCAGCTCGAAAGTATGCAAACCATGTTATATTCAGGAATGATACAGGAAAGTGAGTAAGGACCTGGAGGGAAAGGGAGGGAAGGAGAGGGTAAGAGGAGGAAGACAAAACAAAACTCAAAAGAAATAAAAGAAAAATGGAAGAAGAAGCCTAGATCTTCTAACTGGGACAAATACAAAAACATGCTAATTGCGTGTCTGCCTGTGGAAAGGGCCTCATTGTCATGATTTAGCCCCCGCCAGCATGTAAGCACCACACAGCTGCTTGCTCACTCCCTGCATTGAGATGGGGGGGAATATAGAAAGTAAAAGAAAACTTGTGGGTTGAGGTAAAGACAGCTTAATAGGTAAAGCAAAAGTCACACATGCAAACAAACCAAAACAGGGAATTAATTCACTGCTTCCCTTTGGCAAGCAGGTGTTCAGTCATCTCCAGGAAAGCAGGGCTCCATCATGCATAACGGTTACTTAGGAACACAAATGCTGTAACTCTGAACGTCCCCTCTTCCTTTTATATGCTGAGCATGATGCCGTATGGTATGGAATATCCCTTTGGTCAGTTGGGGTCAGCTGTCCTGGTTTTGTCCCCCTCCCGACAACTTGTGCACCCCCAGCCTCCTCACTGGTGGGATGGTGTGAGGAACAGAAAGGCCTTGGCTCTGTGTAAGTGCTGCTCAGCAATAGCTAAAACATCCCTGTGTTATCAACACTGTTTCCAGCACAAATCCAAAACATAGCCCCATACTAGCTACTATGAAGAAAATTAACTCTATCACAGCCAAAACCAGCACACACATTTACAGTGCTTATTAAATGGAATCATTTTGTGAAGTGGTGTTCTTTTTCTACTCTAATCTTAGCAGATGTGGTTGTGAAGCTTATCTGTACTGATATACAAAAAAAACTCTGAGCCTTCCTTTTTTTAGTAAATGTAAAGTATAACTCACAGTGCTGATGGTGTCAAACTGTATGATGATTTAAGACAGACAGACATGCTAACTCTTTGCTCTAAATCTTTTATTGCAGACTAATAGGAAAAATATGTTATCTTTATCATCCTAGCTGTGGCTTCAAATCTTGAATCTCTGTCCAGACTTGTCTTTGACTGGTTAGAGGCCCTCCTACCCAAGGTTAGAGGTGCTGGCTAAGAACCTGTGTTACTAGAGAGGGTAGAGTCAGAGTCAAATTTCCTTAAAAATCGTATTTTACAACTATTACTTTTTAGTGTAATACTAGTTTAGTATGATAAGGATAAGGATGAGAAAAGTGGGCTCATGGTATTTATCTTCTCCCTGGGGCAGAAGTCAGAGTCAAAATGGCATTCTTACCCTGAAGTTGAAGCAGCAAAATGAGTAAATTTTGTTCATGCAGCATTTCTGTATGGACCTTGACATTATTCATTTCCTGATGGCAAACTAATCCAGTGGGAGACCCAACAGCTATGAGAATTTGGTAAACAGCATAAAGTGTCAAAGAGCAAACTTTTAAGAGTTTGCAGTACTAGTCTTCCTAGTACATTAAGCATTGTTCTCTTTAGTAGTTCCCAAACCTCAGCAAGTTGTTGAAAACACTGTGTGCCGTTGTTTCCCTAATTTGTCCAGTGGATAGGAAATAAATAATGATTATTTTTTTTTAATGCTGCATCCTAAATATGATGCTGAAGTGTATTTAGCTATTATTTCTTTTGAAGTGCCCAGAAAAACATACTTCTTTAAGGAAGGGCAGCAAAATGACTTAATGACCCTACACATATTAGGTAATAAATAAGTCAGATGAATAATTGAAATCTTGTACTATGTGGGCATCAATAGATTAATTTTTACTGGGGAACTTATTTCCAGTAATGATCTTGGGAAGTAATCTCTCATCAGCAAGCTGTCACAGTGAAGGAGAGGATTTTAGACTTTTGCTTAAAGTTGTACTAAGTGTGCTGTGCTCTTTTGTGCTCTATATAATTTTCTCCTTCAATTGCATACAAGGCCGAACTAGCAATACTTATGAACTATTAAAAGCTCCTTCAAAAACCTGGCAGTCTGATAATTCAAACAACAGCTAACACATTTTGAGATGGCACTGAACTTTTAACTTCTTTTTATGCTCTTTTTAATAGAAAAGAAGCATTTCAGTGTAAGCATTGCTTTTCACAACATGAAAGGGAAATTGATCTTTAGTGTCTGTTGGTGAAAACAGGAAAAGTTGGTCTTGAAATGTAGTATTCTTTGGAAGAATTCGTTCATAAGGCCTTCTTGGAGAACTTGAATGCTAAACAGAAAAGCCAATAAATCAGTAGAAAATATTTTACTCTGAATTATGGAGATAACTCATTACCTGTTTGGGCCCTGGTTCATCAGTCAGGATCCAGTATTCTGAGTGGTCCTACGTCACTATTTCTTCCAATGCCCTTGTCTGTCATTCTAGTTTGAAAGCCATCATTTCTTCCAGATGTGTAGATATGTATAGGGATAGGATTGTGCCTACTCCAGTCTGGATTTGCACCCTTCTGTTAAGATTTCTTAGAATCCATTTTTTGTGTATGGGGGGGAAGTGTATATTAAATATCATAAAACCCTGAAAGTGCAGCTGTACTATTTGATACTTCGCATAGTATAGATCAGAGCATAAAGACTGTGATTGCAAAGACTGTTACATTTAAAAAACCCAAAAATCTGTATGTCAGAAATTTCAAGTTAAAAGACATAATATGTTTAACTGAAACCCAGCTAATTAGAGCAGAAGTAGATTCCCACTCAAAATCTGAGATGATGTTGTACACTATAGAGCTGTTAACTTCAGAAAACTGAGAGCTGAAGTAATCAAATGAGGAAGCTGATTTTCTTTTTTTTATCTGTGTTTCAAGAGAGATTCAGATCAATGTGTTGTTCCATATGATTCACACATTCTTACAGGTAGAGTAGCCAACTCTATGAAATAATACTTACCTCCACTCTAAATCTTAGAAAAAAGAAAGACTCAGCTGTGCTTGTACCTGCTCATGAGCAATTTGATAATTTCATTTTGGTTTTGACTAAGGAGATACACTATATCCTGTTCTATGAAACCTGTTAAAGCTCTTTTGAACTTACTGGACTAGCGACTTCCAAAGAAATCTTGCTTTATTGCTTTCCTTAAATATTTTGTTGCAAGTTAGAGACTATTGGGAGGGTTAAAATTTCCCCTTGTTTTTTCTTCACAACCTGAGTTGTGCTTCTGACTGCATGCATGTTTGTTTTGTCCAAGAACAACAAAATTCTGAGACCATTATCATCAATCTCTTCCTTGTAATTGCTGACTTCCCCCAACTCAACATGGTAAACAAAAAGGCTTTTTGTACACCATGAAATGCTTTAACAGTCTTAAACGTGCACTAAGTAGTATCCACTTATTCTTTAGTAGTCCTTCCTGTCTGGTTCTCTGAATGTGGTGTCTTCCTCCATCCTCATGTGAGAGAGTTGAATTTCTATTCTGTTCTACTTCACTACAAATTTACTCATTTTTTTCCAGTAGCAAGAGTTAAGGAAGAATAAAAAAGGCAGGCTTGTTTAGTAGAGGAGCAGCAGCATAGGACAGACAACTAAAGAAAGGGGTTTGTACTGGAGCTATTCAGTGACTATATAAAAATATTAACTTCCTGAAATGTAAACTTGTATCTGGTTATATGCAGCAAAAGATATACTAAATCAGCAGAATCTGTGGAGTTCCTGACCACAGAAAGGTCAGTATGCCATCTTTACAATTGTGTCAGAATATTAGTGCACTTGAATAAGATGCTTAGGGTACAAACAGTTACTGGTGAAAGTCTCTTTAAAAGAAAGAGACAAAATAAGTATCATTAGGCCTTGGATTTATTCAGGAACTGTAATGAATACAGTATCCTCTATTGCAGAAGGAAAAAAAAAAAACCAAATAATTTATGGTAATCTCTACAATAATAAATGCACATATTTCAAATTATTACTGTTCTTAGCTGCATTTAATTATTCTTTGTATAGTTATCATCAATACTTGTAGAGTAAGGTTAATAGAAATGATCAAAAAGTGACAGGTAAGAGCTAAACACATTTTACTATTCTGCACATGATTAGAAATAGATTTTGAAAGACAAGATCTGAAATTATCAACAGCTACTAACAGAAACAAAAAAGGAAAACCTTATTACCACTATGTGTGGGTCCTTTTTTCAACCACCCAAGTTCACTTTAAATTATTCTTCCATTAACTCACTGTGCTGCCTACTTCTAGCCCTTGCTGAGCAAACTTCAAGAGCTGCACCCAGCATGTGTCCTGTAGCTCAGAACAGGAAGCACTTTGGTACTCTGTATTCATGGGGAGAAATGGGAGGAGGAAGAAAGTCTAGGGGAAAAAAAATAGAGAGGAAGAAAGAAAGAAATCTAATGCATAGGTTACTAATAGCTGTTCTGTATTAAACTGAGCACAGAAATTAAACATTTTGCTTACTGTTAGGTGGGGTAGATCAGTTTCAGTTTCCTTCGCTATCAGTTACTTATTTTTATATTGTTGGCACTGTTCTGGATGCATTAACTAGGTAATGGTTAATACAATGTCAAATTCCAAATACAAGATAGCTTTTTCTTTGTATGAAGTTGATGACATGTAAAATTTAAATCTAACAGTTGTTCATTGGAATAGTATAGAACCCTTCTTTGAGTGCAGCAGCAGCTTTGACTTGACCCATTCACCTTTATTTCCACTACATGGCCAATTTTATTTTTTCCCTTTCAGCACTGAATCCAAATTTGCAGTCACCCTTGTACTCAGCTGTGCAATTCTTCTTGAACAGATATTTAAGCATTCTCTATTTATTCACTGACTATAGAGATGGTACAACTTCTGTGAAAGGCACTACCTCCTCACAACTCATATATTCAAATGAAAATAACAAATATTTATCTCTATACACATTGTATTAATTTACAAGAAAACATAAGCTTTAAGGAAAAAAAAATAGTTGATCAGATGGAGGGAAACAGAACTGACAAATGCTTTTAGTCTTCTTCCTTCCTCAGTAAGAATATGAGCATTTAAATGTATGAAGTAGAAGCAGATGAAATTACATTCTTTGACATATTATAACTCTGAATCAGATATGTGATTGATTGCAAGGTGCGTAGCTGCTGGCATTTTTTTTTGGCACACTGTGATGATACAGTTCCTTAGGTGAACTTCAAGTACATTGGTGACACATACAATGTTTCAGACACTTTGAGTGATTTCAAAGCTAATAATTTATGAGAGCTTTTGGAGCCAGTTATTAGATTTGTCTCAGGAGAGATTGATTTTTTAATCCTCAGTTCCTTACTGTATGTTATGTTTATCTCACCTTATTTTGCTAGAAAACAAATATATAGCATTTTAATTCCAGAATATCTACTGTAACTATGTGTCATCTTTAAAACTTTAACAAGGTTTCCTATATGGAATGCCTGGACTTGTGAATGCCAATATAGCACGAGTCTAGAAAAAGGTAAAGAATATCTGGAATGAAGTACCACAAATAAACTTAATTTTAAAATAGTTAAAACCATAAAAGAAAAAGCATTAACAAGAAGTTTAGTATCTTATTTGTGACACTGTTAGGCTCAGTATCCTAATACTGTCTGGCAGACCGAATCTTCTCATATCTGTACACCAAGAGGAAAAGGCACTGAAATTGGCAGCATTTATCTAGTATGTCCTTAGTTTTCTTCAGGACTTCAGCAGTTGAAATCAAATCATCTACGGAGATTGAGACACTCCAGAGAAGTATTAGCTGATAAAAAACTGAAGGTCTTTCTCTTCCAAAGTTCAGTGTGTATGCACTATGAAATCCCTCGACTAGAGAATTCTGACACATAACTGGAAGAATAGTAACGGAAAGGAAAGAAGAAAATAATTAATTGTGGTAATCACAATTAATCACAATGTGATATATTCACTTCAGATTAATTTAGTAATATGGAATAACATCAACAACTCTGGAATGCAGATATTCCACTGAATGCATGAAAATTCTTTTTTAGCTTTAAGTATTTTAAAGCTTTATAACATTTATAACAATGCTAACATGTAGATCTACAGTATCTTATGCCTTTCCTTAAAAAGCCAGGTGTACTCATTAGAGGGCAGCATCTTTTTGACTAGGCAAGAAGAGTAGCATCTCTTCATAAGACATAAACATACTTAAGGTATATAAGAGAGGTCTAACATGTCTTCCACTGAAAGGCAGTGGAAGACATGAGATTAGCACAATCCAGTTGATTTCAAAGACTTTACTATAAGCACACGAGTTATAAATAAAGGATGACCAGGAGGTTATGTTGTTTCGAACAACAGTTGTGTAATTGTAATGACATTGCTTCTATTATTCCTAAAGTTAAAGCATGAAATTTATTTTTGGCCTAACTGCAGCGATAAATAGTAAAGCTGCTGCAGGGATGAATTTGGTCCACTGCATTTTGATTCCAGGTAATGCAGAGAATTTCACAGATAATTGCTACACCTAAAATTTGGTCGTCTAAACAATGTATAGGAGAATTAGTCCCACAAGAAATTGAGCTTGATAATGAGAAAAAATGGATTATCAGTCTTTGTATGACTGCTAAAAGAAAGATTACTATATGGCAATGAGCCTCTGTGGAAAACCAGGTGACAGATTAACTGCCTAGGAGTTGCAATGAAATATGCCCATTTTTCATCTCTGTAGTCCCAAAATACAAACCTCATGGCCAGTTGTTTTGTTTAGTAATTGTCCTGGGTTCAGCTACAGCAGTCATTTTTTCTCCTTCTTAGTAGCTGGTGCAGTGCTGTGTTTTTGACTTTCAGTCTGGGAACAATGCTGATAACCCCGATGTTTTTAGTTGTTGCTAAGTAATGTTTACTCTGACCAAGGACTTTCTCAGTCTCATGCTTTGCCAGAGAGGAGGGGAAGCCAGGAGGAAGCAGAGACAGGACACCTGACCCAAACTGGCCAAAGGGGTATTCCATACCACAGCACGTCATGCCCAGTATATAAACTGGGGGGAGTTACCCGGAAGGCCCAGATCGCTGCTCGGGTCGGGCTGGGTATCGGTCGGCGGGGGGGGAGCGGTTGTGTCCTTTTCCCTTGTTATTCCTCTTATCATTATTATTGGTAGCAGTAGTGGTTTGTATTATACCTTAGTTACTGGAGAGCTGTTATCTCAACTCGTGGGAGTTACATTCCTTCGATTCTCCTCCCCATCCCTCCGGGAGCGGGGGGAGGAAGGAAAAAGGGGGGAGTGAGCGAGCGGCTGCGTGGTTCCAAGTTGCCGGCTGGGCTTGAACCACGACAGTAATAAAAGGAGCTTTCTTCTCACTGTTTTGCATATGAAGTAGTTAGAATGCTTTCAAAATACTCACTAGAATTGTTGGCTTTTTTAGGAAGTTATACTTATTTTTGCTGTCAAGAATTAATGCTCAGTCACTCTTTTTGTAGATTTTCAATATACCTTCAGAACCTATGTATTGAGCAGTCCTAGAAATCACAAGAAAATCTTTTGCAGTTGACCCGTTGTTTGGGTTGCAGAAGATCCCTCAGCTTTTTACTATTAAATCCGCAAATTCATGCAACTGGTTCTGTTAGTGCTTGTGAACTTGCAAATGTAATATGTGAGCCGTACATATTACTATTGAAAATGTGTGATTAAAAATAAATAAATCAGCAAGGCGAGAACACCAGCAAAAATACTGAACAAATTAAGTGTTCTGGGAAAAAAAAAATCTACTTTGGAATTTCTGATTTTGTAATATATAAATGAGAAATATACATTCAGTTCTTAACATTAGCTAGTGTTCAGTTCTTCCTAGTAACATTCTTTTTGATCACACTAATAATACACTATGAAGCATCACTCTGTGGGATGCAGTTAAAGCCTATTTAAGCCAAAGAAACTACTCACAGTCTCGCAGGGGAAAATACCAGAACATTTTTATTTTTACCTCAGTCACTCCAGAAAACTTCACAAGGGATAGTCTTAACCAGTGTTTCAGGGAATTTGCTGCCATCAGTATGCTGGAAAAGATGGGAGGGAATGGAAGAGTAAATATGGTGTTGAAAAATACTGAGTAAGATGTTTCAGAATTAAATGCTTAAGGCTTACTTGAGCTTCAGTTGTGGAAGGTTTATGCAAATGAGGCAGCTAATAGATATTCTTGTCAGTGGTCTTCATAGAAAATGCAGATAAAAAAATCCCACTACCTCCTCTCCACATTCTCTTCCCCAGCTCCAAGGGGTATTTTTTTTGCCACACAGGCCACAGATTTAGCTCTCACTTTTTCTATATTTCTGTTCTCATAAAAAATTAATTGTGCAGCTGCCTGCTTTTATTTTATTTTGGCTTTATTAAAGTTGTGACATTTAACTATCTGTGGGTTGTTGGTTGTTTTTTTTTTTTTTTTCATTATTGTTTTAAAGCAAAACAATGATAGAAATAGCCTACATTTTAAGGGGTAGTAGATACGTTCATAAGTAGTATGCTTAGAGTGTTTGGGATTTTCTCATAGTGCGTAAATAAATCAGTTTGAAAAGTCTTCCCTTATGCAATATCTTTACATCTAGAGGAAGAAAAAAATGTGGAACTAATACTGTTAGCAAAACAGATTCTTGTTTAGGCACTAAGAGACAAATCAAGAAATGAACCAAAGCACTAATATAATGAGCCTTGCTATACTGAACTTTTAGTCCTGAGCAGAGCAATTAGATGAAACAGAAAAATAGGATATAAAATGTATCTCTTTGTTCACTGGAGCCAATTTCTGTTACTCAATATAATTGTATAACTTTCATAAACAGATCAGACTCTGTCTTAATGGGAACTGGCTTCTGAGTGCTTTATTTTTCTTCACCTTACTGTTACTATTGGGAGGCTGTTCCAGATCTTCACTGCTGTCTGATCATTAAGAATACTTTTAATCTCCAGCCTGATTTTATTCATGGACAATTTATAACGTTTTTCTTCTGCCAACAGTGCCCTTTAGTTTAAGTAGTTCTTCTCCCTTCATGGCATATAATTCTTTCCCAAACATAATTATTTATAGAAAGTGATTTTATGTCTTCTTAACCACTATACATCTTCTTAGCCATTATTTTGCTAACTTAAAGAGGATAAGCACTTTTACTCATCCTTTCTATGATAGGCACTCTGTTAGTCTGATCCTCTTTCCAGCACCTCTTCAAGCTTGGTTTCCCCTCTATTATGTTTGACTAGATTGTATATTCCCTGTGCAGATCCATACAGAGTTAAAAGTCATCAAAGCAGATTCACGAACACTGAATGGAAAGCCAATAGAAATCATTATGCAAAATGGTGATCTACCTTTGGAAATCAATTGATAAATACTAATATTTCTGGATGTCATTTGAAAGCATGTATCATAATTCTTATTATGCTAAATCTGACACTGTACAGGACTCCAGACATTATATTTGGAGATAGGAGACTGGTCAGAATGCTCAAATTCGCAGTCCTGAAGTTTGTTTTTGCAGGTTACTGTCTGTGACCGTTCTTTCCAAAAATAAGCAATTCTCACTTACCTTAAAAATTACTATTAGGTAAGGGATATTTTTAAGTCAGTTAAGACACTGTGAATGTAATATTTCTCGTTAAATGATGTGTGACGCTTTATCACCATTTTTAGAAGGCTGTAATGGGGGAAGCTAGGCTTAGGTAGGATAAATTAAACAGTTTGGTAGAAAAGTTAATTAAGCAGCTTCAAGGAAGAAGAGAAGAATAATGCCTTAATCCTCCACAGTAACCTGTGGTATTTGCAGCCCAGAAAGCCAACCATATACTGGACTGCATCAAAAGAAGCATGACCAGCAGGTTGAAGGAGGTGATCCTGCCCCTCTACTCTGCTCTTGTGAGACCCCGCACAAGGGGGCTGGAGCACCTCCCATACGAAGACAGACTGAGAAAGTTGAGGCTGTTCAGCCTGGAGAAGAGAAGGCTGCATGGAGATCTCATAGCAGCCTTCCAGTATTGGAAGGGGGCCTACAAGCATGCCAGAGAGGGACTCTTCATCACGGACTGTAGCGATAGGACAAGGAGTAATGGGTTTTAACTTAAACAGGGGAAGTTCAGGTTAGATATGAGGAAGAAGTTCTTTACCGTGAGGATGGTGAGACACTGGAACTGGTTGCCCAAAGAAGTGGTAAATGCTTCATCCCTGGCAGTGTTCAAGGCCAGGCTAGACAGAGCCTTGGGGCAACATGGTCTAGTGTGAGGCATCCCTGCCCACTGCAGGGGGATTGGAACTAGATGATCTTAAGGTCCTTTCAAACCCAAACCATTCTATGATTCTATGATTTCATTGCTCCATAACAAGCAATGAACATTGAAGCAAAGTCAATAGCATTCTTACCATTATTTGAAGGTAAGCATATTCTCTGATTCTTAGATCTTTTATAGTGGTGAAATTGAATCTGAGTACTTTGTTTCATGCTACACACTCTATTCCTTTTGGTCTTTACTTAAGGTGAACTACCTGATTTCCAGTCTCCTCTGAAGTATGAGGGCCTCATCATAGCTGGATTTTTAAAATAGTTAAAATTGATATAATTAATTTCCTGAACTGTGTTCTGAGCTTCCAGTAATAAAGAGGAGAGGTGGAATTGCTCCAAGTTTCTGCTAAAGCCTAGCAGAACCTTGAACCTTCTGTATGCCAATTTAATGATTAGAAAACATCTTGAGATGTTGCAGAGTATGAGTATTCTACTCTCTGACCAGTGCTGTAAGTACCAGCCTATGAAATATCCTAAGACTGCTCCCATTGTCTCAAATACTGTACTTTGCATGAAATAATAAAATATTAATTAGCTCAAAGAGAATGCAGAAGTGTGGGTAAAAAAAAATTATTCTAATGGCTAAAGTTTCTGTAGTTGATAGTCACTATTTTTGTTACAAAAATTGTTTACGCATTTTACCAACTAATTAATAAGTCCCTAATGGAAACTTCTTAACCAGTCATCATAGTGGAAAAGATGTGAGCTGAGCCAATAGCTTGAAATATATTCTCATTCTAACCTCTAACTATGATCTTCGATTATCCTATATATCATAGAATCATAGAATAGTTAGGGTTGGAAAGGACCTTAAGATCATCTAGTTCCAACCCCCCTGCCATGAGCAGGGACACCACACACTAAACTATGTCACCCAAGGTTCTGTCCTATATATCCAGTGAAATTGCTGTAACAGGAAGAATTGAGTGCTTGAGTAAAAAAAAGAAAATTGTAGATTGTTGATGAGAGCATATGAAATGTGGGTTTGATATCTCTGGTGGAAAACAAAACAGAATCCTTGTCCTGGATCTTCTTGCCACATGAGCTATTAAATAAAAGGCAATATGAGAAGATCATCCATTTACATTTAGAAGAAGTCTGTAAACTCAATATATTCAGTGAAGAGCTTGATGCTGCAGGCATAGTCAATATGCATGGTTAGCACAATTTTTTTCCCCCTTTTGGATGCTGAATATTTGATCATGAGACAGTTCAAGAATAGGTGTTTTGAACATAAACTGGTAAATTGAGGTGCCATGAAAAGCCATTAATGACCAGAACATGAGATTCCAAAGAAGTTAGCCAGTTGTATGCTTTGGTAATAGGGCTTTTAAATTTGTAATTCTAGGCTCAGATGACTTACTTACATCTACATGTATTATCTGAATTGGAATCAGATGCCTGTGTCTTTTAACCAATATCAAGAACTGGACTAAAAGCAGATCATGCATTTGGAATTATGTTCACTGTCTCTGCAATAGTATTTTTAATATAATATTTCAAATCTGCTAATGAAACTATGCATGCCTGAATATGGTTCCTAAATTTTTGCACATTGTTTTGGAAAGGCCCATTAGAATTTATGGTGTGTAAATTACTATATTTCTGAGCTTTATATGGGAATCTCTCTTTCGCCCTATATTTTTTTCTATGATTTATCATAAAGAGCTAGTACTCTCAAGCAGTGTTAAACCTTCTTCATATTAGTGAGTTGGGTTTTTTTTTAAAAGATGAAGAACAATGTATTAACTGATATTATTTTAGCATGATCTTTTCCCCTAGTTTAGCCATGACTAATAACAAATAAATATAAAAAGAATCAACCAAAGAAGTGTGTTTTAATAAAGTGTATGTGCAGAGAACATCACAGATCAAAATTTGGAGATGACAAGTATAAAAAGATTGTAAAGCCAAAAGCTGAGGTGACTGAGAGGAACATAAGCAAAATAGGGATTGAAATAAAAAGAGAAAAGAACTATAATTTTGTCAACAACTTGAAAATGGGGATGGGAAAACTATTTTTTTTTTTTGTTAACAGCAACAAATTACTTAAAGGAAAAATGTGAATGACAGGATTAAGATCACTTCAAGAACAATAATTTGCATGGATGGAAAGAGAACTAGACTAGACTAGACTGTTGACTGGAACAAAGGAAAAGAGAATGAAAGCATAGACAAAGTATCAAAGAAAGAGAAAAATGCAGCATTAAGAATAACACTGAAGTTATATGTCTAACAGCACAATAGAAAAAGAAAATGCCAATTTATCAAACACCAATTAGTTACTGAGACAGGGTCCCTTTTGACACATTTTTAGATCTGAAATGTTTTTTCAAAGCAGAACCTCTGAAATTACTGATTTTTTCCCTTTTTATTTTTTTTTTTTTTAATTTACAAATGGAAATTGTGCTTGGGTTATATATTGTAGTTTGAAAAACTGAAACACAAAGAACAATTTTTAACATTTTTCATTATCATAAATGTATTTGTAAGATTGCTATTGAAAAAATGGATTTCAATTTCTTATTTAAATATGAAATTTACTAAATTAGTCAGAAATCTGAAAAATTCTTGTGGAAGAGGAAAGCAGTTATAAAAACTATTATTTGGTTTCAATAAGGCCTACAGAGGTTAATACATCAATGAAATGGTACTTTCTTGACAAAACAAAAAACAACCTCAAATACTGCATTTCTAATCAATCACATGGTTTTATTTTTAGTACCTTTATTGTGACAAATGAGACCTCAACCCACAAGCATCATCCAGGACAGTGCCCTGTGATAGTGTAACTCAGAGAGCAAACCTAGTGAGCAGTAAGCACAGGCTGTAACAGGTTTGGCTGCCCCTACTTCATACAGTCCTGCCGCATTCCCCCAGAGGGCTCGGCAGCTTTACATACTCCTGTGTGCCAACAGCCCAAGCCCTCAGTTTCATAATAGCAGAGCAGCATTCCAAGGGGCAGAAATACAGCCTTCTCAGATCCTCTGAGCTGAAAAAGTAAACACAGTTATGTTATAGGATGACACAAGCATGATGTGGGATCCCAAAGCAATTCAGGAGCACAGGCTTTTTAGATGTAGATAGACTATGTTAATGAGCCCCAGAGCTTTAACGTGCTCACTGGCCCTGTTTAATTTATCAGAGTAGGCAGTCTCTGATATTTCAAAGGCTTGGTTAGATACAGCCTAAGAACTTACTCCAAAGTGGCAATGATTTCCAAAGATGTCCTGCTGTTGAAAAGTGTAAGTCTTCAATGACTTCTTGGAGTTAATTTGGATGTTCTGTACACATTTGGGATGGCTCAGGTTTTGAATTATCATCTGCAGAAAATGTGTATGAAAGATCACTTCCATAAGTGCTTCATAGGAGCAACAGACAAATATGAAAATCTTTCTCTTGACACTGAATATGACTGTAGAGCCAAAAATACGTCAGGATTCTCTATCTTGAAAACAGAGCAGAAGCAGAATATAGATTTGAGCTTGCAAATGATTAAATGAGCAGATGTTCTGTCAACAAACTGATCACTGTACAACAAATTTTAAAACAAACGGAACTAAGACATTTACAACATTTTTTACAGAAATCAATTTTCCTTCAAGCTATAGCTGAGACTGTTCTCATGGACATCATTTTCTTGAACACAGAAAATAATAATAAAAAAATCTAATTCTAAACTTTAAGTTTTATCCAGAAGCAATGAGGCTTTCTTTTGCCATCACTATTGTGTTAATTTGCTGAGTTAGGTGAATGAGCTATTGTTATACTTGGTAGATACTCTGTCATCAAACAAAGGCCTGATCCAAATTTCTCCAAAGTTAAGGGGAATGTAGAGTTAAGGGGAGTGTGGAGATCAGGAATTTTCAAACTGTTAGTTCTGTAACCCTGTAGAAAATCCACCACAGTGCTCCACACCATGGAAGGAATCATTTCATTCTCTCCCTATATTCTGTATCTGCTACAATAAGTTATCAATCAGAATATGTATAGGACTAGTGGCAGGCTTTTAATGAGGCTCATCATGAATCCACAAGTCTTTTTCATAGTGTTAGCCCCTTTTCTAAAAGAAAGGAAGCTCTTTGGATTACCACAGGTAACTGCTGATATAGAAGAAAAGTTCAAGGGATTTTTACCTGAACACAGAGAATTCGCTGGGCGTAACCCACACGTAGAATTCCCTGTGAATACATTTTGTGTTAATATTAAATCATCAGCTATTAACTTCGAAGTCTAGAATAGATACACTCTCCTGCATATTATTTGAAAGTCTTCTTCATAGGTGGATGTAGCAAACAGGTGGATCATCCTGGATCTCAAAAAGAAAGGTCCAAACTAATCACTGTAGGTGCCTAATTAAGACAATACCACAATTAAACTTGGCACCAGCTAAGTGATGTGTCTCAGTGATTTACACAGAGGATGGAAAATAGTAAACACTTCTATTGCTCTGAGTAAGTAGCCTATATCCCAAGCAATATACATGGAGCTACCTGACAGAAAACACACCAGGGCATCCAAGGACGACTTAGTCTATATTCTATTCCATCTTTGAGAAATTTCAGACCTTTTTAAAGTTGTTTGCCTCTGTAACCAGAATTACAAAGTTAATTGAATTACTATATCTATCGTTCAGACAGGAGTCAGATAAAGTTCTAAATTTACATTGCCAAAAAGCATTAGAGCTATTTATTGAAAAGAGAAGCTTTATACACAGGTAAAGATGCCAACTTTGCTCAGAAGTAGTGTAAATCACATAACATTTTTACATTTTTACTATGGCGGACATTAAAAATCAGCATGACAAGGGGTTTGCACTAGAAAGTACTATTCTGTCTTTGAATTCAAAATAACACCAAATTAGTATCTATTAACTCTTAATGAACATCAACTTTTTGGTAGTAGACATACTACTATGAAGTAGAGATACTTCATAGTTGTATTAAGAAAGGGGTTACTTATGCATATGTCTAGAGAACTTATGGTCACATTTAAACAATAATTTTAAAGAACTATGCATTTAATTGGTTGTTTTTATAATCTGGTATCCCAAATATTACTTATTCACAGAAAATAATGTGCTTCACTCTTGACATGCCTTGTAAATTCACTTTGTATTGTTATATATTGACTAGGATTTTTTTAAATTTTTAGGTAGTGATGTATTTAGAGCACTTTCTCTTTAAAAATTTAGATAGTCCCAAATTATCATAATACTTGCATAAAGATTACTTAATTTCACAATATTTTGACTGTAATATAGCTTAGTTATATTTTTTCTTCGTATACTGGTGGTTCTTATTTGCTGTTTGTAGAAACCTTGTGTCACAGTGTGAACAATCAGTATGTTGACATCCATAAAGGCATATATAAATGAATATCATTAAAGTACAAAAATTAAAGTCTTGTAGGAAATATTCCCTTTGAAACAGTCAGAGATCCAGCCTTTTATATAAAACTCCCGGTGCATGAAAGGTGGAGATCTGTCAGTGTTGCTTGCCATTTTTTGTGTTGGAATTAAGGGATGCTAGAGCTAGGAAGAGGGCACAAACGAAAATTTCTTTCTGTGATCTGACTTCATTAAGTCTTACATAAAAAGAATGTTTTCCTTGACATTTCCATATCGTTTAAAGAGTCAGTTTAGGGAATGTTGCCAAGTGAGTGTGCTGTCCTTTGAATTTGTCACTAAATTTTTTGAAAACTTAATTCACTCAACTGTCCTTTTCATATGAAGTAATAGTACCTTTCATAAAAACCATGAACATGCTCAGGCCTGAGAAAGCCTGGTATAAGGAGCCTGGTATAAGGAGAAAGTCTGGATAAGGAGCATGTCAACCAGAAAAAGGAGCTGATGGCTGCTGACACTTTAAGTGAAGCTTTCTGAGGAGCAGATTTGCTTGAAGTTACTCTAGCTATATAAACAAGTTTGAGAAAAGCTGGAGGAAGTTTGGTTATATGCTAGTTTTGTACTTTGATGAATTGAATCTGCAATATTTTCTTCGTGTTACACTCCTAGTTAATTCCCTATCACGTGCTTGCTGTAGCAACATGAGGATAAAAAACAGCAGGAAGAAGGAAGCTGATGATTTTTATCTGTCATTCATGATATAAACACGTAAGGCATGCATTACTTTAATCCAAATGCAGAACAGCATTAAGATGATCAGTGATACTTTGTCCTTTAGCAGATTAAGAAACAATAGAGAGAGATACTCAGTGATGCGTCCATAAATAAGAGAAGTTTTGGTTGGTTTTTTTTGAAATTGTAGAATATACAGATACCAGACTGAAACCCTCAGTTGACAACAGCTCTGAAATTGGAGAGTCCCAATGCCCCCCACTTTCTTTATGTTGGGCACAAGAAAAGGCCCTCAGAAGGCTTCTGTTCTCTCAGGCTGTGTTTTATTAAAACATCGAATAACAATTGAGTATGAAACCAGGCACTCTGCAGGTCAGGCCCTTTTCTGCCAACATGGCAGCACAGGCAGGGCCTCTCGGGGCATCACTGCTTCCTCAGGGCCTGGGGAAGGGGGTCTTTGCAGGGGCCTTCACCCTTGCAGGGCTCCCCAGGTGTGGCAAGGGGCAAACCCCACAACTATCCTAAGCTCCCAGTGCTGCCCTCCCACCCCAGTAGCCCTCGGGGATGGCCACCTGCTTCCTACCCCACATGAAGCCCAAGGAGGTAAGGAGATAATTTTCCCTTTCAGTGTCTGAGCTGGACCTATGGCAAAACAGGCAGGGATTGATGTTTATAATTTAGTAAATTGCTGATAACACTACTTTCGGAAACACAGCAGCGAGGCCTAGTGGCATGGCCCTGGCCTGCCTCTCCTGGCCTGGGGCAGAGCAGCCATGGAGCAGCTCTGGAGAATACTCCCTCTGCACTGGTCACAGGAGATCTTAGAGTCTGAAAAGTGTTTTGTAATATTGGACCGTGAAAGGTAGAAGTTTAATATGAGTGAATCGAGTAGGGGATTCACATTAGAGTACTGTAAGTTTGGAAAAAAAAGTCCTTCCTCTTTGGAAGAATTAGGGGGATGGGCATGAGTGTCTGAGAAAAAAGTCATTAAAATATCGCTAGCTGATTTCTGGTAGAAGGTTTGATGGCTTTAGTGAAATGAATTCAGTAAAAGTTTTACCAAAATCATAGTGTCTTTCAATCCAGCTTCCAGTGCTTTAAATGTCCAGCACTCCCACACCTCATTCACAGATTTATGTCTGTATTCTCATAAGTCATCAGTCATTTATGATCCTGCAAAGTTACTTCTTTTTATTGTTCAAATGCTGAATATGAATTAGTCACACTTTCAAGTTAGCACTGAAAATGCTGAATTCAGATTAGATTCTATTGCATTGTAGTTTGGGTGGTAACTCCCAAGTGAAGATAACATGAACCACTGTATTCCAAGGCCTATTTTCACCCACGTAAACTTCCAAGGGGAATGAAATGCACATTTGAGTTCTTATGCTTAGTCTTAAATCAATGGTGCATTATTTTGGAAATGTCAAAGAAAATAAGGGGAGTCATTTTTGAGTGATGATGTTGTGAAAACTTTACATGTTTCAGTTTCATGAAAGTATTGTGACCTTTATTTGCTCTCCCATATCTCAAAAGAGTTTGGTGTTAAAAGTTCAAGATTGTCATGCAGGTAATCCTTGATGAGAACAAGTGCATTTGATGTGTCTGAACAGATCTGATTTAGAAAAAGAAAATTACTTTTATTCCTAATTTGTTAAGCCTTTCATCTTCACCAGTCCAGAATGGCAGATAAATAAGCAGTTCCAGATGCCTGTGTGTGGCATCTCTAACAAGCATGAGCGTATTTTTTCATCCTCACCAGTAATTCTGTTCTTTCTTGCTCTGAGTTTAGAATGAGAAGGGGAGGGAAAAAAAGGTTGTATTTCCTTTGTTTTGTGTCAATTCCCAAATAATTTAGCCATATTTTGCACTTTTGATTATTGAAATGTAGGCCAATTATAACATCCATATACCAGAATACTCGTATTTTTGGAACAGAACTTGGTCTACACTGAATCAAAACACCATTTTGTGCCTTCTGAAAGCATACATTGTGGGATGCTTTTATACTCCCAAAATTTTGCCTTAACATAGAACTGTGTGAGAGAACTGATGAGTCTTTGAACATGGAGTAGGATTGTGGATCCATTGGAACCACATCTGTTAGGACAGTTCTTCAGAAGTACTCCTTGTTTCAGATGACTGTCATTTAGTATAGCCCTGCATTAAAAAATAAAAAAGTCAGAAATTGAATTTTAAATTATGTCCAATATTGAATCTTGGAGAAGAGCTGATGGAGTTATTTATAGAGAATTAATTAGATCTACAGCACTTTCAGCTTTCTAGAATGAAGTTTTCTTGCTAAGAAAGATTACAGACTAGGATTAAACACTAGCAAACTGGTCAAAGCATTCAGACTTGTTTGATGTTCTCTGATGTGGGACTTGCTGAAGTCCCAGAGAGTATCTGGCAGTCATGACATTTCCAGGCTCCCAGAGGCAGAGATGGCTTTTTTTCCTGTGACTAGTTTTGGACCTGTGACCTTGGTATACCTTTCTCAAAAACTCTGTAAGGACAGGGCATGAGGAAGTGGATGGAGTTTCTTCATGTTTACAGATTAAGGAGCAGAGCCAGAGATTTTATATGAACTGTTAATGAGTACAAAGGGATTTGTCCTAAGTTAGAAATAACTGTTCAATTTCATTTTACTTTTGCTGGCAGACTTCTAATCATACAAGATAACACATATCTTTTAGTGTATTTCTATTTCTCCTGGATGACAGCTTGTCCTCTGGTGAGATTTCATTCACTTCTCTCAAGTCAGTGAAAGAAGTGAGTACCAATCATCAAGGTAGTGGATTACCATAGAACCATGCTGGTGGGAAAGTGACTGTGTTGTCCACACTTGCACTCCAGTTTCACATCCTTTCCTTCCAAACCCATTGCTCCAGTGCGGTGTAGTGTTATAACACAGCTATTATTATTTTCCCTCACTGCTTTCCTTGGGAGATAAAAAGACTTAGTTTGCATGACTGACCTACAGTTATCTTCCAACAGGTAGGAGAGAAAAGAATCCAAAGCATGAGGAATCCTTGGACCCCTACTGCAAGGGTGTCCTATCAGTGTAACAAAGCCATTTAATCTCATTTTTTACTGGCACTGCAGTGTTCCAAAGGTTTATTTACAGTATGTGGCAGAATTATATCTTTTAATACATCTTCATTAAGTAAACAGTGGCACAGGTGTGCTGAGTACAAGGATACTTTCTCAAGTTAAGACACTGGGAAGATCATGTGTGCTGGCCTAATGAATATCACAGAACAGTCTCACCTAATAGTTTCCTCATCAGGACAATTAGAGTATATGCTTAGAATTAATATTGTGTAGTACACTGACTACTCCTTTAATTTACAGTCTATAATGAAATGTGTCTGAAAAGCGAAAAGTGGCCATAGTTCCATCTGCTGATCAGTGTTGCTCTCATTCATTTGTATGAATTATTTTTATATGGATAAAAAAAAAAAAAGTGCTGCAATATCAATAGATATTCGTAAGTACTCAAGTGTGCAATAATGTAACCATCCCTTTTGTATTTAAATTAGGTATTTGATATAAATCAACAAAGCTCAGTGGCAAAAACTGACAACTCCATGCATAATGCTGTAAGGAGAATGATTTCTGAAATATTTAGTGCTTCTATAATTTTTAACATGCTGGCAGAAGAAATACCAACTGAGTAGCCCATACATGTATATTTTAACTATTTTTTAATTTGTGTCATTTTAATCCTAATAGCACCTCACTTTTTCTTCCAGTAGACTAAATAAGAAATCTATGATTACTTACAGAGTCCTTAACAATGGGAGACTCTATTAAACATGCAGAGAAAACAAATGCAGCCCATGAATTTAATTCTAGTTTTCATTATCTTTTATTTGTGTATCACACCCTAAAGCTGTCGATTCAATTCTCATATCCATCTTTCCAGTAAAATATTTGGAGGCAGAGGGGAATTCGATGAACAACTGTATTGTTGATTCTTCTTATGTGAGAAGAAATCCCTGTATTTTTAAAATTATGTTTTAAGTTACCCACATATTTTTACAATATTTTTCACTCTGGAAGGGTCCTAATTCCTGATTTTAAATTAGTAAATTATTATCAAAATACAATAAATATTTTATGCTGGGTACAATATTATTGAATTGAGAAATCCCAATAGAAAACAAACCTACTTTAGTATAATGTCCCAAATTCTGTTAGGAAATGTTCCCCATCAGCATGGTGGTATATTTGGCCTCTGTTCAACCTCTTGCAAACCATTAAGAACCCACTTTTCCCCTCCTTTATATAGTCTGCTTCTTACACTTCTTTTTTTTTTTTTTCCCCAGTCTGTTTACCCCAGAGATAGCTTGGCATAGATGCAGTATCTGGCTTCACAGAGGTCCTGCTTTCTGCATTTTTAAGCTGGATTGACTGAAGCAAAGGCAAGCTGAATGACTTGCCTGAGGTTGGCTCAGTGGGGATTAGAACCAAGAATCCTCTTGCACACAGCCGTTTGCTCTGAACCAGAAACCTTCCTGCCTTCATATTACCCAGCAAACCAGAGTGGCATAGATTAGTTTACTTTATGAATTATTTCTGATAGGTTTGATTCGCTTTTTACCTTCAGATTTTCACAGACTTTTTTTTTCCTAGTCCAGCATATTTTGGAGATAGAACACAAATCCTTTTTTGGTTTTGTATTTCAGTTAAGGTTTATCTTTTCAGGGAATGTGGCACATAAAGACATTAATAAATCAGTTGTTTTTAGTGTATCTTCATATTTAACCATGGATAATTTCTCTCAGTGCTCAGCTCTTCTAAGGAATTGCCAAATAGATTTATGAAATATAACACCCAAATAGACTGATTTTCATAACTTGTGACACGTAGCATTAAATATGACCAACTGCATGTACACGTACACACACGTAAACGCACCTATTTGCTCGTATACCTTTGCACATCTGCACTCATGCACAATACAGATTTTCAAAACTTAAGTTTTAGGTAATGGTCAATGATTATGCCATATTTTAGGAGGAAAGGATCTAATACAATTTTTCTGTGTTCCCAGTACCAAGACTGGTTTACAGCCAGTGGGAGGATCCCTAGAAATTCTAGGTTTTCTAGCAATGATTCAAGGAATTATAGGGATTCCAGTAATTCCCTATAGCAGAGTCTTCCCCCTTACCAACAAAATCCCCAGTGCTGGGAGTGTACCTGTGAAATTTTGTAGGTTGTAGCTGTTAGAATTTAGAGTCAAAGCTGTGGCAGAGCAAATTCTTGTTATAGATCTTTTATGCCATAATTTTACTGGTGATGTTATAGTCACAGTTGTTTATCCATTTCTGAATGCATAATTAAAGTGCAGTTTTCAGATCTGGGGGTAGAAGGCACACTGGTCTTGAGGGATTGGTAATTATGAAGAGATTCCTAATCTATTATACATGACAGTAAGAAGAGGCAAAAATAAGGAGCAAAAGTTAAAGGACATCAACCTAGAGTCATCTGGGAACAGACGGGGAAGTGCACATGGTCAGTCTGCAAAACTTCCTTGCCTTTCAAAAATATCATAAGTGGAATATGGAATAACGTAAGACTTCTACTTTTCTTCTTTCCTCCCTCCCCATAAACTCTGAAGAGCTTCTGTGTTGAGAAGACTTGTTCTTCTGGGCAGAGAAAGAAAAACATGTGTCATATAACACATCTCAGTCACATTTCTTTGCCCATCAAGTGGTAAACATTCTATAGAACCTAAATAGAGGAGAAGATCTGTGTTCTCTTGATACCAGAAAGAGAACAAGTCTATATTTTTACTCATTTTGGAGTTGGACCTCTTTGTAACCCTGAAAATGCCTCCACATAATAATAACTCCACATTACTAAGTCTGAAAGTACCTTCCCTCTCTGGGCTTATGTTGCCCACCCATACCTCATTTTCATATCAAATAGGGCAGATGGGCTGACTTTTTGCTCCATGAGCTTGTTTTACATAAAAATGTAAGCTGGATTCACAGGCTAGGTGGAAGCTGAAATGCGCTTTCACAGTTGCTTTTATCAGAATCAATAAGGACATACTCTTGAAGAGTATCACACTGCAGTGGGTCAGGTGATCCCCACAGTTTCCAAGACTTGTTTTAAATGTCAAAAAAGATTCCCAAGGATTCTTTAGGTAACTAAGAAATTTCTTAACAAACTGAAGAAAGGAAACGGAGTAAGAACTTGCCTAATTTGTAAATAATTTAAAAAATTAGCATCATTCTGACCAGTTGGAGTCTACTCCAGCTTGTGAGGCTTAAGGGAGACCAGATGGTGGTAGTGCATTGGAAGGTATCCAAAATTGCTTTTGAGTTAATTGATATAGTGGAGGGAAGATCTCTGGAGAAGTATATATCCCCAGGTAGTTGATTGCTTTGGAATTCCAGCAGAGAAGAAACGTGTCAAAAGTGAGAAAGGAAACATAAGTTATTGAGTGGTTATATCTTAGACTTAGCCCAGTTAATTTCTGGCCAAATGTGCGTTTAAAAATATGAACAATTGTGCTACAAAAGGAAAAAGTAGTCTAATGCAGAATTAGAAGAAATTGACAAAATAGCCTATTTACCTTCAGTATTTAATGTATTTACATTTTATTTCCATTATGTTAGTGTATGGAAGTAGAAGGCTTATCTTTAATTTGAACCTTAAATTTTACTCAGAACAGCAATGGTGTAGCTGCTAACCATATATTGTTACATACTGTTAAATCAAAGTGTCCATGTACTAAATTGGAACTCTCACTGGAGGTTGTTTAAAATCTCTATAAAATAGATCAAATGAAACTGGAAAAGTAATTGACAGCTACAGTGAAACTGAAAGTGAATATAGAACTTAAAATCACAGAGAAATCAGGACTTACATGGTGAACGTTAACACTTCTCTGAGGTTTCCTAATTGAAGACCTTCACTCAATCCACTTGATAAGCAAGGAATATACTTCTACCATATATTTGATGTCATGATGAATAATTAACCGTCATTGAGCATCATCTTTGGCAGCTTAGGTTAGTTATTTTTCTTCATTCTTTTTATCTTTCTCTCTTTCATTTTCTTTCCTTTCCCTTTTCCTTTCCCCCTTTTCCTTTCTCTGTTTTCTTTTTTCCCTTTTCCATGTCCCCTTTCCCCTTTCCCTTTTTTCCTTTTTCTTCTCCAAATGTATGTAACTGCATGTATTTAGTTCTTGACAGTGAAATAAATCTTTCAACATTTTGATTAATTTCATTTTGGAAATGTTTCATCAGGAGCCTTAGCATTTTCCATGCTTTTCTTTCACATGATCTCTTTCAATCTTTTTAGTGTGCATTCCATTAGAAGAGCAGTCAATGTGACCTTTTTCCATAGGGTTAATAAAGAATGCACAGTTTCAGAAGCTTGATTCGATTTCCTTTATGTGAGCATGCCGAATAAGTGACCATTATAGTATTTGTCCGGTTTTCTGTGCTTCAGTGTGCAGTTACCCACCCTTTATATGAATGACCATATCTGGTGTACATTTGGCCACGTAAGGTGAGACAAAAGCAAAATAGATTTTCCTTAGCATTAAATCAAATTTCCACACAATGTACTCTCTAATGTGGATCTAAAATGTATCAGGTCATTTATTATTTAGCTGCATTGCATTTTGTGCTTTTTTTAATTCCATTCCACATTCCCAGTTTTAATAAATGCATGAGTAGATGCAATATTTGGGCTTTATATCTTAGAAATTCAACACTTTCAACAGATTCTTCAGACTTCAAAGAATTTAATATTGGTATCATAAAAGGTCTTTTGAAGAATAATACTGGAACATGAGAAAAATGACTGCCTGAGTGTGCCCTATCATTTTGAAAGTGTTTTATTGCTTTAATTTCCTGTCTTACTAAAGTAACAAGCGGCATAATAGAAGATATACTGTAACAGAGTTTGCAATTTATTAGAAGGCTTGAGCTGGTTGAAGACTTTATGTGATGTGAAAAAGAAAACCTCTATTTAGCTGAAAAATGGAGACAAGCTACATTAATGTTGCAGCAGCTTTAAATGGGGTACTATCTTTGACTGGTTAAGTTGCTTCTGTAAGCCCAGTATGTTTGAATAGGGTAAATCTATGAGTATAGGCTTCACTCAGTGCTTGTTGTGTGTAGATAGGCTCCTGGAAATCTAATGTTACTTTATCCATCAGGTGTATACAAGATGATGTTGCTATTTGGATTCCATAGAACAAAGGTACTATTGCAGCTATATTGATCCGTAATACATCTTTTCATTTATTTATTAAACTTCCTCATATGTGACTAAATTTAATTCTAGGCTTTGGTAATCTAGTATAGTCTAAACTATGCTAAGTTTTTCAAGTAAGTTTTATCTACCTTAACTCACTCTTTATAACATGAATGCTGGAGTTCATCACACACAAAGATAAAAAGTTCATTTTTAAAAAGTATAGAAAGATGTGATAATAACTAACCTGTAAAAACATGATGCAAGATTACTTTGTGAGTAAAAACAGTTATTTCTCTAGGAGGAGTAATAGACTCTCTGGTTGCTTTTTACAGTGTTCATAGCAACATAAACAGGCATCAATCTGTATGCTTGTGAAGCAAGAAGTACAAGAATCACAAGAGCTTCTTAACCCCACCACTGTTCTGCCACCGAAGGATTACAAAACAGCTGGTGTTAACAGATTGCTTGGTACTTTGAGAAAACAAAACAAAACAAAAAATGTGTAATAAGAATTTGCCGAATACCTTG